>NC_143576.1:172333282-172638032 GCF_048544385.1 Mastigoproctus giganteus
TTTCGTGACTCACTAAACTAAGTGAGCAAGGAAATAAGTAATTCATTTACTTCGTAAAGTTAGCGTAAAAAAATTAGAATATTTCACTTAGCAAACTGAACTGTCACTTCACTGTTTGGAATAACACCAGACTATTTTAGTAACAAAAATATCTCAAATAACTGAATTAAATAATATTTAGTAGAACTCACAATACAAGTTAAATATAACCAAAACAAACGTTAACCTAAGTGTTGGCAGGTTTCTGCCAACCTTATTCTAGAAAAATTGTTTCCACCTGATGACATCTCTGAGGATCACCCAGAACATTCAGCAATTAGAGCCAAAAACAGCAATTATATATCAAAAGAGCAAGTGGACCCATTCACCCTAGAAGAACTGGGAACAGTCCTTAAAAATATTAATGTCAAAAAGTGCCCAGGCCTTGACCTAATAGAATACATCTTCCTCATCTGCTTTCACAAACTGCGGCTGCACCATCTACTCCTTCTCTTCAATAAATGCTTGGATGAAGGAAGCTTCCCAAAAGAATAGAAGTTGACCCTCCTCCGCCTCATCATGAAGCCTCACAAGCCAGCAACAGACCCCTGAAGCTTCCGGCCTATCGCCCTGCTGTCTAACCTTGGTTAGGTCCTTGAGCGACTCATTGCTCTCATGGTTGTCTCCCTGCTACAGTTACAAAATTAGGTCTCACCATGCCAGTATGGCTTTGGCCTTTTCAAATTCAAGCGAAACCACCCACACGCAATTGATTAGTTAAAAAAAAAAATTTTTTTTTTAGATCCTAGCCACCGAAATCTCAGGAAATGACGGGGCAGATCCTGCCAGAGTAATTAAGTCTACTGGGTTCCTGGTCTGCCACCACGGGGCGAAAGTGGAGCAATGTTGGATCTCAGCAGGGGTACAGCGACTAAACGACCAGACCAGATGAACAACGGTACATGACATCACACAAATGCAAAGCCCACACACTATTAAATCTTTGGCAGTCCCAGCGAACACAGTGAAAGCAACGCGGAGTTGGGGGAACCCCCTGGTGCCGTTAGACTTCAATACATTTTCACTTTCACTATGGCTTTGTCTGTGCGGTAGCACAAGGGTTTCGTCACCATCCTCCCCACACTGGGTGGAAAAAGTCCGGATTCGAATCCTGTCGATGACGCGAGGACTTTAGTCGGCATTTTTCACTCCGTGGCTGAGTTAGTAGGCCTCAGGCGTAGATTGCAAGATTCCCCCACCCCCCCCAGAAACTGGGGTTTTTTCGTCAAGCAAACAGACAAATCGACCAGAGAACACCCACAATTTACAGTCAAAATGAATATGGGTAGATGTAATCATTTATAGGGGACCCTAATATCATAATTTGTTTTGTTTTTTTCACTATGGCATTAGTAGAGGCATACGATGCAAGAAAGCAAGCTTATGCAGCATAAGCTAAATCAGCATCAGCAATTTGCCTCCAGTGCCACACTGCTCCCATTTGTGCAACAGTATCAAAAGCCTTTCTAAGATCCAAGTATATGATATCAGTGCTATTCCCTGCATCCAGTTCCTTTGTGACCACATCATAGTATCCAATCAAATTGGTCAGACAATACTTCCCCTTAACAAAACGATGCTATGTCCGAACTATAATTGAAGTCTTGTCTAGATGATCCTGCAGTGCTTCTTTCACTTCTTTCACTTTCCCCTTTTTCAATTTCTTTTACCAAAGTTTCCCTTCTGCTTGGAAATTTGCACATATTCATCTAGTTCTTAAGAAGGGTTACAAATGCCTCTCAACCATTTTTTGTTCCATTGCACTTAGTCTAAAGTAATGCAGAAATTAATTTACAGCCAACTTTTCATCTGATTAACGACAGCCAGTATCTATTCTGACAGTTCACTCCACTGGTGATATGCTGGCTTATATTACCCATCAGTGGAGAAATTCAAAGGAAAAGTTTAATGAAACTCAAGCAGTTTCTCTTGGCAATTCAAAGGTTTTTTGTAGCGTTGGCATAAAGTCTCCTAAATAATCTTCACTCTTATGATTTGCTGTCTTTCTTGTAATTGGGTATCCAGTTTTCTCTCTAACCTCTCACTGCTGGTGATGGTAGATGGCTCTCTGTCTTCTATCGTCTCCGCTAATTCAAGGGAAAAATGTTCCCAAGGTTCAGTTCTTTCTCCAACTTTTTTTCCTCTTGTATACTAATTACCTTGTTCCATTGACCGGAAATGCTGTCCGTAGGTTTGGTGATGATAGCACATTGCATAACACCTACCTTTCAATTTCAGAAATAAACCTTGGCCTTCACAAAGTGCTTCAACTTCTCAAATATCCACTACCAACTCACTGAATGCTGATCTCCAGGTAATTCGCATGTTGAGAAAAGATAATCTTGTGGATTTCAATCTTCTATAACTCTAACTTCTATAACAGTCCTGTCTTATATCTCCCCAAAAGCTTTCTTCTGCTCCTATGCTAAACTTCGATTACACTCAGATTTCTAGAAAGATTATCTCTAATATTGATTACCTGACTTCTAATCTCTCTCTCTCTCTCTTGGTATAAGCACATCACAAATATTGCTTCCTCTACATCTAAAAAACTGGATTTTCTTTTTTGCTTTCAGCATTACCTTTCTTCTAAACAGTTGCTCGTCCTGTATAAATCACAAATCCGCCCTATCATGGAATATTATTTCCACATCTTGGCGGTGCCCCTAAAACCTGTCTTTCAGGCGTCTAAATTCCTTTCAAAGGAGGGGAGTTAGGCTGATTAATGACCCAGCTCTAGCAAAGTAGTCCCTACCTGTGCCTTACAGACGTTTTGTTTCTGCTGCATACCTGTTCTAGAGATACTTCCATGGACACTGTCTGAATTTTCTTCTATAATTCTCGCTCTCTCTCTCTCTCTCTCTCTCTCTCTCTCTCTCTCTCTCTCTCTCTCTCTCTCTTGCAAAGCAGTCCGAACACATTCCGCAACCAGTTAACATCCTATCACTGTCCAACTTCAAATTCAGAGAACCAACTTTTCTTCTTCCTCATTCATTCGTTCAAGTTTCGCTTTCTGGAACAACCTTCTTTAATTGGTATTTTCTGAAAATTACAATCTACAGAAAATAAAGTCTAATGTCAACAAGCCCTCGTGGTTAGAACAGTTAATAGAATCGCCTTCCTCTCTAAACTGGAGCGATAAGAAATGAGCTCGAGTCCCATTGAAGACGTGAGAGATTCTTATGAGCCTTTTTCACAATGTATTTCGGTAAGTCTGGCGAGGGTAGCATGGTTTGTTCTCTCGGAAAGTCCTATTTTTCGTCCAGTAAACAGAAAATCAACCTCAGAACACATGCAATTTTCAGTCATTATATAAGGTGGAACATGGCCTTAGTCGCTGATGCTCCTAAAACCCTACAACAACAATGTCGAGAAGTATCGCCCTTCATATTCTCAACCTTCAGCCATACATGGTACTGCGTACTCTAGGTTCTTACGAAGGGCGCTCAATAATTCATCTAGTTACCTATGAAGGAAATGTGCTACAGGCAAAAATCTGTTTTTATTTTTCAGTGCAACCTCACTGAATTTTCAATGCACTTGTCCCATTTTGTTGGCAATGAGGAAATACCAGACAAATAAAATGATTTGTCCTGTCCATCAAAGAACGCAGTAACAGCAGACTTCAGTTCATTATCATTAGCATAGCGACGTCCACGTACCTTTTTCTTGAGGTAGCGAAACAGAAAATCGTTACTGGGGCCAGATACAGACTATAGAGTGGATGGGTAAGTTCTTTAAAGTCAGTCTCTCAAAGCAGCAACAGAATGTGAACTGTGCATTGGTGCATTGTTGCCAAGAAGCAGTAACATCTCTAGAAAAATTTCCACGGCGTTTTTCCTTTATGCCATCCATTAAGTTGTACAGTAGGGATGTATGTGACTTCCTAGTTACTGTCTGCTTGTGCTCCAAGTAGGAATGAACAAAATTCTGTCTAAATCCCAATAAATGGTGGCCATAATCATGGCATGTGAAGGTTATGTCCAAACATTTTTTGGGTCGGGGAGAATCTCTGTCCTTACATCGCATTGATTTCTTGCTTGGTCTCAGGATCCCAGTGTTGAATCCATGCTCTGAATTCTCCTGACAACACCGTACTCTGATTTGCTTCTGCCCAGAAGTCAGAAATCTGCGGAACTGGCCTTAGTCATTCCCAAATGTTCATGGATAATGTTTATAACTGTTCCCTCCGATATGTAATGTTCCCTAGAGATTAGAGATTCGAGGCAGTTTTAAATCTCTGTTGTTCAGCACAAGGGTTTCCACAGTTTGGCACATTTCTGGAGTGGTCTTGTCACAGGCCTTCCTGGACGTGGATCATCTTCTGAGTACCAGAATTTCACCTGGTACTCTGAGGGTGCACTATTGCCATACACATCCCCCATCCTTTCATGAATGGTCTTTGACCCATTTCCTTCTTTTATGAGAAACTTGATGACTGAACGATGCTCCAATTTCAGCAAATCCATAATTTGATACAGGTGTTTTTTTCTGTTACTGTAGCACAACCTAAAAACATAGTGCGATCAAAATTTGTATTCAAGTTGAGATATGTCGGAACATGATAAACCACGAATCATTGAAAATATAACTATGAGAAGTCATAGTTATATTTCAATGTTTCATGATTTATTATTATATTTCATAATTATATTTCACCCTCCGTCAGTTGTTGTTGTAGTAGGATTTTATGAGGATCAGCGACTAAGGCCATATTGCTCCGTATATACTGTCTGTAAATTATGTGTTCACATTGTTGTCGATTTTCTGTTTAGTGAATGGGAGGAAAAACCAGGCTGCCTCCTCCTGAGACCGACTAAATCAGCCATGTTGTGAAAATGCCCATTGAAATTCGTCACGTCATCGATTTGACTCGAACTCAAGTCTTTTCCACCCGTTGTGGGGCGGAGGATGATTCCACCAACTGTGCTACCCACGAGGACTGCTCCGTCAGATTAACATGTTTGAATCACTGTTTTGGTAATCATGCCATGCCAAGTCATGCCAATAACAGGTTGGAGCTGAAACTGATTATATGATGGCATGAAAGTCATGGATTAATGTTCAGAATTTATTGATTGACAGCAGTAAATGGATTCATAATTTTTTTTTTTTCATCATACAGAGCACAGAGTAGTAAGATATTACTACTATTTGATAGACACTCTGTTTATATTTGGTTCGGTAGATGTCGCTTTCGGTATATGTGAGTTTTTTTTTGTACCGGAATGGATGTTTAGTGTTGTAAATAATCGAATGTTAATATTATTATTTTATTATTATTTTGCGTGTTTTTAAAAAGTGTTTTTGTATATTCTGTTTATTTTTCTTAGTGTTTTTGTACTGGTTAATGTGTGAACAGCCAATATTTTTAGCCTCTTGTCCAATGTAGATTATTGGTTTGAATCTGTTCACAGAGTATATGAGTACTCTGTTCTTGCGTATAAAGTAAGAAGTTGGTTTATGGCGTCGGCTGCTAGCGCTCCGAATTACGTTGTTGATCAAGTTGAAGAAGATGCATCAGAACTTCAGTTTCCTAAAGGTATTTTGTATAACTTTAGCAATTTATTGGCATCGGTAACGAAGAACATAGCATTATTTTCAAATTTTTATTTTTTCGTGCAGCCAATTACATTATTAACCCTATATTGGCAACTTGCGTATATGGCCTTAATCGCTAGTGCCCATAAAAAAAAAATAAACAATTACAACAGCAACAACATTGGTCGTTTGCGTAAATCTTAAGGCCTCTACACACGTTCAGGTAAACCTGTCAGTTATGCCTGCGCAGGCACGCCTGTACAGGTCTACAGGACGCCCATAGTGCATCCACACGCTCGGGTAAACCTATCACCATTCATTCAGTCGGCTGATCGTGGCATGGACAGAAGACGTTTTAGCAGTAGTTGGCTTATTATTTGAAATGAAGTGTTTTAAACGTAAAATAAAACATAATATATGGTGCAAAGAATGGTTTAAAAAAAAGGAAAAGTTTATTCACATGTGAACTTGTTAAGTGAATTGCAGTTGGACCCTGAAGATTGGCAAAATTATTTGCAGATGAATGAAGAAATTTATTTACAGCTTGTTTCATTAGTTACTACAGTAATTTAAAAAAAAGAAAGAAAACGATACTGTTATGAGGATGGCGATTTCACCGCACGAGAGATTAACTGCAACTCTGAGATTCCTTGCAACTAGAAGAAGTTGCGGTAATAATCCAGAACACGGTGCTCTTTAGAAAATAACGTCAGGAGAAGTGGGGTAAGCAGTGACGTACGGTTCGTAACTCCGCCCACTCACTGCATTCCCCCCTCTTCTCGACGACTGCATGTAGCGAATGTCACATGACATAACAATATGGCGGAGCTGAAAAACAACGAAATTAATGGCAATACTGCAATTTTCTTCGGAGCAGCAATCAAAACAAATGCAGTCCATTCCAAAAAGACAATATCGTGCAACATAACATGGCAGGGTTAAAATTAAGAAAATTTAACACAAAACCAATAATTTTTTCTCAAAATTAAACAAAAACTAATATGACATGCAGCAAACGACTAGTTTTCGCTAAATAACTAGGCGCCTCCGTAGCTAGGTGGGCAGGAGCAGCAGTGCGTAACACACGCTTTTTGATTAGACCAGGGTTCAAGCTGGTGACCACCATATACGGAGGATGCTGAAAGGTCAGGAAATGACCACCGCATATCCCCAAAGCAATATGGCTTTAGTTGCTAATGCTCCTAAAAACCAAATAACAGCTAAATAACTCCCAAAGTTGCATAAAAATGCAACATAACCATTTTTCACTAAACACAAATGAAAATCGATCAAAAACATGACTCCCATTATAATTTTATTTTTCGTCCAACGACTGGTTTTGCTTGAATCCCTCCCGAAGTCGCATAAAAAACTAACTTTTTTTCGCTAAACAGAAACTAAAGTCAACACGTGCAACGAACATTAATATTGCTCTTTGCATAAACACAAAATGGCAACGTGGAATTTTTTTTTTTGAAAAGAATGCAACCGACACAATACTCAACCAAAAGTAACTAAAAAACCTAACTTTTTTTCGCTAAACAGAAACAAAAGTCAGTTAACGTGTGCAACGAACTATAAAATTGCCCTTTGCATAAGCACAAAATGGC
This sequence comes from Mastigoproctus giganteus, assembly GCF_048544385.1. Lineage (NCBI taxonomy): Eukaryota > Metazoa > Arthropoda > Arachnida > Uropygi > Thelyphonidae > Mastigoproctus > Mastigoproctus giganteus. The sequence continues at coordinate 172,340,473 of NC_143576.1, forward strand.
AACATAGAAAATTTTTTTTTTTTTTTTTTTTGAAAAGAAAGCAACTGACACAATACTCAACCAACACAATACTAGGTTAATAATACATGAAAATAACACAGAAATACAAATAAAACTCGCCTCATAAACAAAGGAACCCAGGACTAAATAAACAACCACGTGCCAAGAAGAAATGGAACATTTAACTCCAGCAAACAGCAACAAACAAACACTACAAACCAGCATACAAATGAAACCATATGCAACGAATTTCGCATTGAGCCCTCCAGTGATCACATGACGTCCGCCTGAAACGAAGAGGGAGATGCATTTAGTGGCCAGGGTCACAACCTGTCAATCACTGCTTTCCCCCATACAGCCAAGTACAAAGGTGCATCGTATACTGGAGTACAGCGGAAGTTACGAAGATCTTCAATTTTCGACAATAATTTTAGCGAAATTCTTAGAAAAATCCCCCAGATTTATTAAAATCTAATAAAATAATATAGTAATGAATTTTATTATTGCTGTTATTATAAATTATATTTATTGAGACTCTGATATTCAAAGTTAAAATTTACATCTAATCCAGGCAAATTTTTTATTAATCAGTGACAAAATTAATAGTTAATTTTTTTTCATAGGATTTATGTAATTATTAATGATAGTTGAATAGGGAAATCCCCCAATCTGGCAGTGTGCCTGCCACATCGCTACACACGCTCCAGTTTGCCTGCACAGGCCACTCCGGTTCAGGCAAATCGAATGATTTTCCATATTTCCTCCGGTCGCCTGTGCAGGTCAAAATAACTGTGCAGTTTTATCATCCACGTGCTCTGGTAGACCTGTACAGGTGTGCCGGCGCAGGCGTAACTGACAGGTTTACCTGAATGTGTGTAGTGGCCTTTACTCACATGGTTCTTAGGAACAAACCCCATCTCTTTCTTTTACATCATTTTACTAGGGGCAGACTGGGTCAAACGGAGGAAAACAAATAGAATGTATCGGAAGTCAGTGTGTAATATTGAAAATCACACCGGTTTCATTGGTCTGCAGCCCACTGGGCTTTCCACGTTAAGTCTAATGGCAAGCCTACCTCTCCCTCACCTTATTCATTCTATGGTTAAGGAGTCATGAGATGTGACAGGTACAGGGGTTCGGTGCGCATTGATTTGTTGGTATGAAGTGAAAGGGTGTGGATTTTACATACAGTATCTCTAAAATACCCTCTAAAGTCACGTGGGTGTGACTCGAGGGTATTTTAAATCAGGAAACATGTTCCTCCCCCTGGTTTAAGAATCAGGGAACTAGATCCTGATCATTAGCATTAGTAGAGGCATATGATGCACAACAAGGGATGGAAGTCTCTTCCACCAACCAACTATCCGCTGGCTAAAGGCAAATTTCTGCACATCTATCCTACATCTGTCTCTCCTCAATTTGAATTTATGCCCTCTCAGGTGATTATTCTGAGCAAGAGGAAGAATCCCATCAGCATTGAGCATGCTCAAACAATTCAACGCTTTAAACACCTCTATCAGATCATCTCGCCAGTGCCTAGTCTCCAGACACTGTAATTTGCAAAACATAAGCCTTTCTTCGTAAGAGCAACCCTTTGTTCCATTCACTAATCTTGTTGCCCTTCTCTGTACTCGTTCCAGCAGCTCTTCATCCTTCTTGAAATGAGGACTCCAGACCTGTATACAGTACTCAAGGTGTGGCCTAACCATTGCCTTATACAAGGGAATAATCACTTCCTTATCCCTGCTAGAAAAATTCCTGTATATCATTGACAAGACACCATGAGCTACTCTTGCAGCCCGTCTGCACTGCTCAGAGAACTTCATATCTGCCTGCACAATTACCCCCAGGTCCTTTTCATTCTCTACCACTGTCACAGAGTTGATACGTTACTCTGGGGTTGCTGTTTCCCATATGTAGCACTTTATATTTGTCAATGTTAAACTTCATTTGCCACCTCTCAGCCCATCTGCTCAACCTTTCCAGATCCTGTTGCAGCAGCATAGCATTAGTCGTGTCCTTAAAAACCCTGCCAACCTTTGTATCTTCTGCAAACTTGGACATTAAGCTTGATATACCATCATCAATATCATTTATAAATACAGAAAACAATAATGGATCCAACACTGAACCCTGAGAGACTCCACTAATAACATTAGTCCATGATGAGCAGTGTCCATTGATTACCACTCTATCTTCTCCCCCTCAACCACCCCTTTATCCATAGCAGCAATTTGCCTCCAATGCCACACTGCTCCAATTTGTGCAACAATATCAAAAACCTTTCTAAGATCCAAGTATATAATATCAAAGTTATTCCCTGTATCCAGTTCTTTTGTGACTGCATCATAGTATCAAATCAAATTGGTCAGGCATGACTTTCCCTTAACAAAACCATGCTGTGTCTGATCTATAACTGAAGTCTTGTCTAGATGATCCTACAGTTCTTCTTTAACTAGTGCCTCCATTAATTTTCCTGGAACAGAAGTTAAACTCACAGGTCTATAATTACTTGTGTCAGGCTTTGATCCTCCTTTGTTAATTGGGGTCACATTTGCACATCTCCAGTCTATGGGTACCTCCCCTGAGTCCAAGGAAGTTCTCATAATTATGGCTAAGGGTTTGCTTACTTCCTTTGCTGCCTCCTTTAATATAACTGGATAGATCCCATCCACCCCAGGTGCCTTTCTTATGTTTATCTTCAACAATTTCTCCTCCACTTTACTCTCAGTTATTACAAGATTATCTAGCTTACTGCCAGAGTTGGATACACCTCACTATTCAGCGAGGTGGTATTCCCCTCGCTGAATAACTCCTCATGTGTGAATGTCGATGCAAAATATTCATTTAGTTTGTTAGCTACCTGAGCAGGATCATCAACAGTTGAACCATCGATATCGAGTGGACCAATCTGATTCATCCCCTTCCTTCTAGAGTTTAACAATCAGAAAACAGTTCTTTACATAAGTAAAGAACTGTTTGCTGTTTTTCTTTGCATCCTTTGCCAAAGATTTCTCATAATCTGCCTTCGCCTGCCTAATCTCCTTTGTAACTTTATTACAGATCAACTTATGCATCGTAGGCTTGTGTCACCTGTTAATTTTTATGTATCCCATGCATTTTTCTTTCCTGCCATATGTCTCATTAGTTCATCTGACATCCATTTAGGCCTAAACCTTGAACAATATTTCTTAGTTGGTATGTAAAGCCTAGTAGCTTCCAAGATAAGTTCTTTGAATGCTTCCCATTTTGAATTTTCTGTTGGTAACATCATCATCAGTTGGTTCCACTGTATAGAATTTAAATACTGTCTCAGGCCATCTTAGTTGCCTTTACGAAAGCAAAAATCCTTCCCTTTACCTCTGATGGCAGTTACCTCTTTAAGTAAATCCCACTTCAGCACACTGTGATCACTGCCACCTAGCGGTTCCTTTATCTGCAGATTCTTAATGCATGAAGAATCATTACTGATAATCAAATCAAGAGTATTACTCCCTCTAGTTGCCTTTCGAACATGCTGATGTAGAAAACAATCATCCAATAAATCCACAAAAGCCTTGCTAGTGTGTGAGTGACCAACCCACAAATTCCAGTCAGTATCTGGGAAATTAAAATTCCCCATTATAACACTCTGATTTACTGGCCCACTCTATTTCCCTGTACAGTTTCTTATTATACTCATCAGAGTCATTAGGCCTATAGCACACTCGTACTCTCAATTTTGATCTCCCAATGCTTATGTCACACCGAACTGACTCGACACTGCACTGTCCAGCGATGTTGACTGGCTTCACGTCCTTGGATTTTGTGTGTTTCTTAACTAATAGCATAACCTCTCCTCCCTTCCTATCCTGTCTATCCTTTCTGTACATATTGTACTCCTCAAATTCCAGTTCTGCATTCCTTATATCAGTGTGACACCACGTCTCTGATATCCCAACAATATTCGCCTTTAATGCTTTGAGCAATACCTCAAATTCATCAAATTTATTTACCAAACTCCTAGCATTGGTGTACACGCAAGTGTACACCAATGCCGCAATACATGCACCTGTTCCTATTCTTAGCTACCCTAACACAACCCATGTGTTTACTTGTACCGCAATGACTCCCATCAGTCTGAAATATCTTGCATCTTGTTTTCCATGCTTCTGCTCATTCAAATAGAAGCAGTGCAAGAATCACTTTCACCTCTGCCAGTGGCTACTGTTAATCTACCTTGTATCCCCCCCCCAAGCTAGCAGTTTTCCGACCCACCTAACGCTGCCTCGATAGCATCAGCAAATTTCTATTAAAGCAAAATTCATCAGCACCCTTTCTATTTAAGTGTATCCCATCTCTGTAGAAGCAGTCTCTCCTGTTAACAAGTACAGACCAGGCTGAAAAAAATTCTACTATCCCCTTGAGCCTTTCACAATCTTTCCAGGGCCGAATTGATCGACAAGGCTCTCATCATATACCCCATCCTATCATGTCTTGGCAGAATTGCAGACACTTTCAAATTCAACCCTAATTCATGGCTTTTTTTCAGCAGTGACCTGTACTTGTTAAGTAATCTGCCAGTCTCCTACTCTTAATATCATTAGTGCCAACTATATCACCTTTTGTGCCCTTAAAAGATGATATCCGCTGTACAACATCATCAACCTTTGCCCCAGACAGACATACCCTGGTCCTGTTGCACCTATCCTTTTTACAAATCATTTAAATGATCTAAAAAATATTTCATAAATGAAAAATAAAAAATAAACTTTAATGAAATAAAAAAGCACAATTCAGTATGACAGATTCAGTCTGCCTGTCCATCCATAAAACATTGATTTGCAAGGAGAGAAAAGTTGTATATTAAAATCATGAATTGACAGTGCCAGAAAGAATAAATGCTTTCTGGGGTCGTTAGTGAAGTTTGAAACTCATTCTCTGGAATGCTAGTGACTACACCCCAATACTGTAAATATGGTTAAGGTGGGATGTTTATCCCACCTTAACCATAATTTGCTTAAAGGGGAAAAATAAATAAATAACATGTTTACACAGCACTATATAACAAGTGCATTACATTTCAGGCATGTTAGCAAATAGTAATAGATTCTTGATTTATAAAAAAAAAAAAAAAAAAAAAAGCATCAAGTAATGATTTTTATGTGCATACAAAAGAACATTTTGTTTCTGTGCTGGCACCATAACACATGTAGACATGTGTTTTTGTAAATGGCGGCACCTAGAACGTCTTTGCCTTGTGTCACTGTGAACATCAGAATCAACTGCAAAAGGGCCAGAAGTGTGTTGGTGTAGGTTTGTGTGTGTTCTGTTCTGGCCTCTTGGCTACCCAGAAGCATCAATCACCTGGAGAGATGATTCTGAGTACTTGTCCACACCGCGGGAAGGTGGGCCAGTCCCAGTAAAGCACGTACTGTCTCAAAAGAGACTCTGACCCATTTGGTGTTGCCAGCCGGTGGGCTAGGATCTTCTGGGGTCCCCATTCAAGAGGGACAGACAAAAGAGAAGAGAAAAAAAAAAAAAACCACCTGTGGTGCAGGTTATAAAAAGAAAATAATAATAAAAAAATAATAATGATAAATAAAAAAAAAAAACTACGCTGGACTGGCTGACTCCAAACAACGTGAGAGGGGAAAAAAAATTTTACACGAGAGAGAGAAACAGAAAAATAAAATTAAATAAATAAAATGAAATAACTTGAGAGGGGAAAAAAAATAAAGGAGAGAGAGAGAGAGAGAGAGAGAGAGAGACCCCTTATCTAATCCACTTCAGGCCCAATGCTGGGAGTGTTGACCACTCTATATGATCTCCTTTGAGCAAACACTTCTGTTGCAAAGTTGTGAAGAGCAGATAAACGTTCAGGGGTTAGGAGTAACTGGTCTGATTGATTTTCAGATATTGGGATGATGTTCACTAAATGAATAATTTGAGTGATTATTCACTATATGAGTGAATAATTATTGTGTTATTCACTCATATAGTGAATAACAATATACTACTTATATAGTGAATTCACTATATAAGTGCATCACCCCTTAAAATTGTAATCGTCGTCTGAATAACGTAGGTATATGGCAATATTCCTTACGGATTGCATTAGATAAGGTTGATATGTGTAGGTGATGACATAATATTGCATCAGCTATTACTTTCAGCTGTATAAGCGTGCTCTACAAGAATTGGTCATTCCTTGCTTGTGTCAGGATATAGTTACGTGCAGTTTACGCCATGAAGAAATAGTGCTATTTTTGCTTTATGTGAGGAAGGATATTCTTCCTGTCATATTGCTTATAGAGTGTCTTGTAATCAGTCGACAGTGAGTAGATTTTTTTCCAAACTCAAGAATGCTGGTTCTGCTGATAGGAAAAAAGGAACTGGACACAAACGAGTCTCTATGCCAAAACAGGACCATGTTTTGAAGCACTTAAGTCTAAAGTCACTTAAGTGAAGCTTCTTCATCTGAGCTGAAAAGAGAATGGGGAGAACATACAGGAGTGGTAGCAAGTGCAGTAACAGTCAGAAGAAACCTCTTCAAAAAGGGACTTGTAGACCGTCGTCCTAAGAAGAAGCCCCTCCTCACAAAAAATGAAAAAGGCTCTATTAATTTGGTGTAAGGAGTGTCAAATATGAGGACCCCCAAGCAGTGGAATTCAGTTTTTTTTTCTCGGATGAGAAGAAATTCAAGCTGCATGGTTCCGATGGGAGACAAACGATTCACTGTAGACGGGAAGAATACCATCCAGACTGTATGGTGTCTACAGTGAAATTTCCTACCAGCCAAATGATATGGGGGTGCATTTCGTATCGCAGAGTGGGTCACCTGTGGTTTATAAAAGGTTCCGTAAATGCCAATGGATACCTGGCTATATTGGAAGGCAAATTGCTGCTAACCATTAGAGACCATTTCAACCTGCTAAGTAACTGCATCTTTCAGGACGACTCTGCCCCTTATCATCGGGCAAAAAGTGTAAGTAGGCACATCTGTAGTTACTTTAGCTTCATTTCTGCATTAGAGGTTTGACAGTAATGTGTTTACATTTGTTACAGGTGAAAAAATGGTTGGAAGAATGGTCCATTACAACTCTTAGCTGGACATGAATCCTATAGAGAACTGTTGGCATCATGTGGAATCTCCAGTTGTCAGAAAGGAAGCCATAATTTGTGTTCGGAACCATGAACTATCAGTTGATTATCTTCAGAAATTGATCTTTTCAATGCCTCGATGGTGTGATGCTGTCATCAGGGCCAGAGGTGGTTCAACTAAATATTAATTTGCATCTGGTGAACTTTTCATTTTGTTTGCCCATTTAAAATGATAAACTGAAGCAAATTGAGGGCTTCTGATAACATTTCAGCCATAACTGTCATGTTTACCAAAACTGTTGTATAAAGATTGCAAATGCTCATTTTGGAATATTTTCAGTGCACCTGTCAAATATTACTTAGCTTTGTGCCGACCGGGCTAGCCGAGTGGGTAAAGTACCTGCCCATATTGCACCTCCCAAAGTACTGCAAAAACTTTGGGAGGTGCAATATGGTCACAGAAGCCGATGCGCCAACAACTACCAAATCAAAAAAAAAAAAAAAATTACTTAGCTTTGCCTTAACTATTAATAAATATCTAAATATCTTTGTTTATATTTCTATTTGTGATGGTAGTCATTAATGTAACATACTATTGCAAAAAAAGGGTTAGAAATGTGAAATTCATAGGTGATGCACCTTCTTTGAACACCACTGTATGTATATAAAAAAGAAAAAAGAAATAATTGTTGGATTTCTGTTGGTATGATTTTTGATAAAATTGGGAATGGCATCGCAAATCTTTCTAAAAGAAGCATATTTAAAATTTCATGAAAATCTATATGCTGGGAGATCAGTTATTATGACAGACAGGCACACAAAGAAATAATAATTGCTGGATTTCTTTTGGTCCAATTTTAATGAACTTTGAGATGGCTCTAAACCAGTGTTTCTCAAAGGGTGTGCCGCGTCACATTAGTGTGCCGCAAAATTTTCCAAGTGTGCCGCGAAATTTAGAAATTTCTTCTTCTATGACTACGTAGGTGTGCCGCGAAATTTTTCTTCTTTGGAAAATGTGCCACGAGAGTAAAAAGATTGAGAAACACTGCTCTAAACAAATCTTTCTGAAAGAAGTAAATATACAATTTTATGAAAATTCATCTGCTAGGAGTTGAGTTAAGTGCCTACCCACATGCTGAAGATAATAGGTACTTTATGCATATGTGCTGATGAACCTAAAAAAATTGCATATATAAAAGAAACACCACCATTTTAATTGCGATTCTGTAATAGGATTCTATTTCTGTTGTGTTTTATTTTATTATAAAATTTAAATGTTTGCTTTATTTGTTAATGTACGTCAGAGGTCACCACTTGGCAATCTGCCAGAAGGGTGACCCCTGACAGAATAACAAATAATAATATCAGATTGCAGTTCTCATCCAATAATTTTTTACAGACTGCATTTATCTTTGAAGTAAAAATAATTATTTTAATTTAGAATTTTTGTAAGTTTCCTTAATTTTGTGTAACACTTAAAAAATTATCATACATAATATAAAATGCATCTTTCTTTCTTTGTGTTTTGTAATAAAAGAAAATAAAAAAATTGTTATCATATTTATTTGACGCCCTATGAATTTAATGCTAAAATGTCTGTGCTATTGAGTTGTATTTTTTTTTAATAAGGACTGCAAAGAAGATCAGTTGGTGGCCCCAAATCTATTTGTTATAGTATGTTGCTATGAGTGAATAATTACATAATGTATAACCCCCCCATTGTGAGCCCCCCTTTTAACTTTTGTGCCATTCAAGGCAGGGCCACACAATATTTATACAGTTATATTGTATGTTTCTGAAGATCATTAAACTACTTTAGTAAAGATAGTTTAATGGCTACATCAAGATTTTAAGCGCCAACTCAGCGTTCTGATGGGTGTCTGAGAGTTTGAAGAGTAGGATAGATGCTCTCGAAGGAATTAAAATGGGGCCCCATCAAACTCTCAGCTGCCCAACTCAACACCAGAGCTCATTCTTGTGCATCAGGCAACACAGCAACAATCTTTAAGGCAGAATGCACTGGTCCCACAGGAGCTAGTTATTGTTGGTGACTCGATTGTCAGGGAGACTGGAAATGTATTGTGCAAAAAGGATAAATGGAATAGGACTGAGGTGTGTCTGCCGGGACAAAAGTTGATGACGTAGAGCAGATATCATCTTTTTAAGGGCACAAAGGGTGATACTGTTGTACACGTTGACACTAATGATTTACTTAGCAAGTACAGGTCCATGTTGAAAAAAAGTCGCAAGTTAGTGTTAAATTTGAAAGTGTCTGCAATTCTGCCCAGACATGATAGGAGGGAGTATATGAAGAAAGCCTTGATGTTCGTTTTAGCCCTGTAGAAATTGTGCAAGGCTCATGGGGTAGAATTTTTCTCAGTATAGTCGGTGCTTGTTAACAGGAGAGATTGCTTCTACAGGGATGGGATACACTTAAATAGAAAGAGTGCAAGAATATTTGCGGATGCTATCAAGGCAGTGTTAGGTGGATCGGAAAGTTGCTAGCTTGTGGGGGGAGATACACAGACTAATAGATTAACAGCAGCCGCTGGCAGAGGTGAAAGGGATTCTTGCACTGCTTCTATTGAAATGAGCAGAAGCCTGAAAAACAATATGCAGGATATTTCAGAGACTGCTGGAAGTCATTGCGGTACAAGTAAACACATGGGTTGTGTTAGGGTAGCTAAGAATAGAAACAGGTGCATGTATACTTGCGTGTACACCAGTGCTAGGAGTTTAGTAAATAAATTTGATGAATTTGAGGTATTGCTCAAAACATCAAAGGCAGATATTGTTGGGATATCAGAGACGTGGTGTCACACAGATATAAGGGATGCAGAACTGCAATTTGGGGAGTACAACGTCTACAGAAAGGATAGACAGGATAGGAAGGGGGGAGGGGTTATGCTATTAGTTAAGAAACACATAAAAACCAAGGAAGTGAAGCCAGTCGACATCGCTGGACAGTGCAGTGTTGAGTCAGTTTGGTGTGACATAAGCATTGGGAGATCAAAATTGAGAGTAGGAGTGTGCTATAGGCCTAATGACTCTGATGAGTATAATAAGGAACTGTACAGGGAAATAGAGTGGGCCAGTAAATCAGAGAGTCTTATAATGGGAGATTTTAATTTCCCAGATATTGACTGGAATTTGGGGGCTGGTTACTCACACACTAGCAGGGCTTTTGTGGATTTATTGGATGATTGTTTTCTACATCAGCATGTTCGGGAGGCAACTAGAGGGAGTAATACTCTTGATTTGATTATCAGCAGTGATTCTTCATGCATTAAGAATCTGCAGATAAATGAACCACTCGGTGGCAGTGATCACAGTGTGCTGAAGTGGGATTTACTCAAAGAGGTAACTACCATTAGGGGTAAAGGGAAGGGTTATTGCTTCCGTAAAGGCGACTACGATGGACTGAGACAGTATTTAAATTCTATACAGTGGGACCAACTGATGATGTTACCAACAGCAAATTCAAAATGGGAAGCATTCAAAGAACTTATCTTGGAAGCTACTAGGCTTTACATACCAACTAAGAAATATTGTTCAAGGTTTAGGCCAAAATGGATGTCAGATGAACTAATGAGGCATATGGCAGAGAAGAAAAATGCATGGGATACTTACAAATTAACACATGACACAGAAGCCTATGATAGATACAAGTTGATATGCAACCAAGTTACAAAGGAGGTTAGGCAGGCGAAGGCAGATTACGAGAAATCCTTGGCAAGGGATGCAAAGAAAAACAGCAAAGAGTTCTTTACTTATGTAAACTCTAGAAGGAAGGGGATGAATCAGATTGATCCACTTGATATTGATGGGTCAACTGTTGATGATCCTGCTCAGGTAGCTAACAAACTAAATGAATATTTTGCATTGACATTCACACATGAGGAGTTATTCAGCAAGGGGAATGCCAGAGGTGTATTCAACTCTAGCAGTAAGCTACAGAATCTTGAAATAACTGGGAGTAAAGTGGAGGAGAAACTGTTGAAGATAAACACAAGAAAGGCACCCGGGGTGGATGGGATCTATCCAGTTATATTAAAGGAGGCAGCAAAGGAAGTAAGCAAACCCTTAGCCATAATTATGAGAGCTTCCTTGGACTCAGGGGAGGTACCCATAGACTGGAAATGTGCAAATGTAACCCCAATTCACAAAGGAGGATCAACGGCTGACACAAGTAATTATAGACCTGTGAGCTTAACTTCTGTTCCAGGAAAATAATTTCATGTTTTAATTGCTTGTAAGAAAAAGGTTGAGTGGTCTACTTTAGGGAAGATGGAATTATTTGAATTGACAAAAGTAAAGTACTACTTATGGGAAGCAGTAATCCCAGAGTAACGTATCAATGCTGTAGTACCACACTGACAGTGGTAGAGAATGAAAAGGATCTGAGGGTAATTGTGCAGGCATATATGAAGTTTTCTGAGCAATGCAGACAATCTGCAAGAGTAGCTCATGGTGTCTTGTCAATGATATACAGGAATTTTTCTAGCAGGGATAAGGAGGTGATTATCCCCTTGTATAAGGCAATGGTCAGACCACACCTTGAGTACTGTATACAGGTCTGGAGGCCTCATTTTAAGAAGGATGTAGAGCTGTTGGAACGAGTACAGAAAAGGGCAACAAGATTAGTGAATGGAACAAAGGGTTGCTCTTATGAAGCAAGGCTTAAGTTTTGCAAATTACAGTGTCTGGAGACTAGGCACCTGTGAGGTGATCTGATTGAGGTGTATAAAGCCTTGAATGGTTTCAGCATGCTCGATGCTGATGGGATTCTTCCTCTTGCTCAGAATAATCGCCTGAGAGGGCATAAATTCAAATTGAGGAAAGACAGTTGTAGGATAGATGTGCGGAAGTTTGCCTTTAGCCACCGGGTGGTTGATTGCTGGAACAAAGTTCCATCTGTCGTTGTAGAAGTTGATAGCTTAAATAGATTCAACGCGGAACTTGATAAACATTTTGAGCAAGTGGATGGGTGAAATAAGGGTTTTTTTTTTTTCTTTTCTTTTGGCTGATGCCATATAAGCTTGCTTTCTTGCATCATGTGCCTTTGCTAATGCAAATTTTCACCTCGCTCATAATCTAAAGTCATAATCAAAATAATTATGATGTTTTCATAATCAGTTATATGCAAATTAGCTAATGCCTAAGAGTATGAAGGAGTTTACTTATGCATGATTAATGCACATACATCATTTCTACTACCAAGGTAGTTTTGATGCAGTTAATTTTAATGAGGTATTTTCCATAGAACTATTGCCTGGCTGGCTGGTAACAGGACTTCTTTAGTTTTGATAATATTGGATTGAATCCCTTCCTTGTCTGTTTGTTTTTTCTATTCTTCAGTTTTGTTGGTCTTGATTTTGTAATTTGCATATTATCAATTATTAACCTTTGATTATGCCATCAGTAGTTTATTGTGTAATAGTAAACTTGAGCCACAGGTTACAGAAGTTTTTTTTTTTTTTTAACAATAAATATGTTGAGGGCGCTCTCACTTATATATAAAGGGTGATGTGAGAATTTTCTGTATTAGGAATACACCAAATACAGATGTTATTGATATTCTTTAGTATATTATAAAGTTAATTTTCTTACAAACATCTTTTTTTATTTTGCTTTCCAGAATTTGAAAATGCAGAAACTTTACTCATATCAGAAGTACATATGCTTTTAGAGCATAGAAAACAGCAAAATGAAAGTGCTGAAGAGGAACAAGAACTTAGTGAAGTTTTCATGAAAACCTTGAATTACTGTCAGAGGTTTAGCCGCTTTAAAAACAGAGAAACAATTTCTGCTGTCAGAAGGTAATTTTTTTATAAATTTTACTACTGAATATACAGTGCGGTTAATTTAGCTTGCCTTTCTTTATAATTGATATATCAGTTATGAAGAAAATTTCACATGTTATGAAATTCCATCAAACTTTAATCTGTGGTGGGATTTCATAACATATGAATGTTAATTCAAATACTATGTGAACCAGTGTAAGCAGAGGCAAAGGTGTGACAACCACACCACACAGAGGGATATAGTACCTCTGTTTTCCAGGCAATACTAGGTGGCAGATGATTCTCCTCAACAGGTGCAATACTACCACTTTGCTTATTGGAGGCTTGAAGTGGTGGAACTCATGTTTAGTCTCCAGAGCAAAGCTCCATCCACCCCCCCCCCTCATTTCTTCCATCATACAATGTGATTGATTTCTTTTGAGGTTATACTGGATATTATGGCAAGATCCAATCTTCCTTACATTTTGAGAGTACAGCTCTAAAATGGTGTTTGCAGGCCAGCCATTAGATAGTCCACCAGACTAAACCTGCTGTTAATGTTAGGAGGCTTCTGGATCAGCTAGCGAATAATCGCACTGCCTCTGCTCTGCCAGATAGTGACTGGAGGGAGTCCAAGTAGTGTGTATTTTTGTTTATATTTATGCATATATATATTTGGTCCTTGATGCTCTCACAGACATTATTTCAGATGTGCCAAGCTGGGAGTCAAAAACACACTGCCTGGGAGTTTAAAACGCTGATACAACTGATATTTGGGTGACACTCAAGTCAAGTGGACATAATTTTAGTGAAGTCTGGTTGTTCTGTGACAGCCAAATTCTCTGCTTGCACCTTCATGATGGCGGACTATTAGTAACCTCCATGTGCAAGTCTTGAAATATGGCACACCTAGCATACTGAAGGTGACCACCCAGGTGTGAACCAACATAAGCAGGTGCCAAGGAGTGACACCCACATGACATGGAGGAATGCTGCTTTCCCCTCTGTGTTACCAGGCAATACTAGGTGGTAGATGACTCCCATCAACTGGTTCAATACCACCACTTTGCTTATTGGAGGCTTTAAGTGGTGCAATCCATGTTTAGTTTCCAGAGCAAAGGCTCCAGCAACCCCCTCCATCTCTTCCATCATGCAGTATGATCGATGTCCTTTGAGGTTATAATGGACATCATGGCAGGATCCAATCTTCCTTAAATTTTGAGGGTACAGCTTTAAAATGATATTTGCAGGCCAGCCACTAGATGGTCTACCAGACCATCCAATTGGTAACTCTCTAGGAGGCTTCTGGATCACTTAGTGTATTCCCTGCTGTACTCTGCCAAATAGTGACTGGAGGGAGTCCGAGTAGCATGCATGTGTGGGGCATTTTCGAGGCCATGTTATGTAATGGAACTGGGTATATTCTTGCCATGTGTAAGCCATATCCAAAAATTTTATTACTTCATACAGCATGTTTTCCCCATCTGTGAGATTTCTTTCTTTATTTTCCTTAGTTGAATTGCTGTTTCAAATCTGATATCAACATTTGCTCAGATGGTATCAGTGAAATTATTTTTGTAGGGCTGAAATCCTTTATTCTGCACTCCACCTTAAAATCTCAGCCTTTGTTTAAACCTTGGTTTTCCAATAAATGTGCCAAGGCTGTTGAAGAAAAGAATATTGGAATTGGATTCAAATATCCAGATTCATTTTCTGCCTACACAAAAGCTTAACTTTACTGTCAACTTCAACAATTGTAAAGCAGGTGGAACTTTTATTGGCCGCAACTTTTGCCCATCCCTTTTTCCTCTGTTAAAACTGGATGGTTCTGTTGCAACTTCAGCTAAAGATAAACCTGACCTGCTAATGTCCTAATTTTCATCTAATTTGTGTATTGATGATATTCATAAACCATTTCCTACCATTCCCAGTACACCCCATTCAATGCCTCCTGTGATCTTCCGTCAAATGGATGTCAGAAGAATTTTGATCAGCCTTGATGCCAAGAAAGCAATAGGTCATGATGGTATTTCTCCACTTGTTCTCAAAACCTGTGCTCCTGAGCTTACTCCTCTTCTGTGTCACCTTTTTATACTTTCTTATTCCACCAGTGTATTTCCCTTCTGCTCGGAAATTTGATATTTTTTTTCTGAAAAAGGTGAAACATCCCTTCCATCCAGTTATCATCCCCTTGCACTTCTACTGTTTCCAAAGTAATGGAGAAGTCAGTTAATCGCCAACTCCTATACTATCCAGAAACCTTCCATCTGATTAACGATAGCCAGTATGCATTCTGACAGTTCTCTCCACTGGTGATATACTGGCTTATATTACCCATCTGTGGACAAATTCAATGGTAAAGTTTGGTGAAACTCAAGCAGTTGCTCTTGGCATTTCAGAGGCTTTTGATTGTGTTTGGTATAAAGTCGCCTAAATAATCTTCCATCTTATGATTTGCTAACTTTCTTGTAATTGGGTATCCAGTTTTCTATCTGACCTCTCTCACTGCGGGCAATGGTAAATGGCTCTGTCTTCTAACTTCACTAATGCAAGGGTTCTCCAAGGTTCGGTTCTTTCTCCCACCCTTTTCCTCTTGTGTACTAATGACCTTCCATTAACCAGAAATCCTATCCATAGTTTTGCTGATGTTAGCACATTGCATTCCACCTTCCAGTTTGAGAAAAAACCTTGCCCTGCACAAAGAGCTTCGACTTCTCAAATATTCACTACCAACTCCCTGAATGCTGATCTCCAGGTAATTATCCTGTGGGGCAAAGATAATTTAGTGGATTTCAAACTTCTCTAACTCAGTTCTGTCTTATATCTCCCAAAAAGCTTTCTTCTGCTCCTATGCTTATCTTTGATCACACTCAGATTTCTAGACAAGATTATCTCTATTAGGGATTGCCTGACTTCTAATCTTTCTTGGTGTAAACATATCACAAATATTGCTTCCTCTGCATCTAAAAAAACTGGGTTTTCTTTTTTTGCTTTTGGTATTACTTTTCTTCCAAACAGCTGCTCACCCTGTTTCAATCACAGATCTGCTCTACCATGGAATATTGTTCTCAGGCTTATAAATTCCATTCAAAGGAGAGGAATTAGGTTAATTAATGACCCAACTCTAGTAAAGTTTTTCCTCACTTGTAGGCATTCTATTTCTGCTGCATACTTTTCTATAGATACTTCCGTGGACGCTGTTTGTCTGAATTGGCTTCTATAATTCTTGCTCACTCTCTTCCAAACCAGTCCAAATATGCTGCAACCAGTCAGCATCCCTTTACTGTCCAACTTCAAACTCACAAAGTCAACTTTTCTTCTTCCTCATTAATTCCTTAAACTTCCATTTTCTGGAACAACCTCTCATCATACTTATTTCCTGGAAATTATAATCTATAGAAATCAAGTCCAGTGTCAACAAGTCTCTTCTTTCATCTTCTTACTCTTCAACCTGTGCACACAGTACTAAGTAATGTAGGGTGTAATACTTCTCGTGCCTGGAGTTTTCAAAAAAAAACTATGAGAGTATGTGAATTAACACTTTAGCTAGTTTCCATATTAGAAATTAAACTTAACTGGAGTCCTTCAGGAACTGAAATTATGTATTAATGATATTCTGTGTATTAATTATAGAGGTTGACTATTGCTGGGTAGAATATATATATTTTTTTTTAAGTGGTAGAAATGAATACTGTTTCGCATTATATTTATTCTTTTATATTTTGCTATATGCTTGTACATTAGGATGAATCTACTTTTAGAACCAATAAGCTAATTTTGATAAGTAATCTGGATTCTTAGAAGCATGAAGCTTAACAGAATTTTGCTACCTCTACCTAATCTTCTTTTGCCCTAGTCTGCAGATGTGTAAAGTTGGCACTCATTGAGAAAAAGCATTGTTGATTTTGCTATTTTATTAATGAATGAGAAATAATATCCAATTTTTAATGTAATTTTTCTTTCATGAAAAATTGAGTAAATAGAACAGTATAAGTAAGTTCGACTATATAAAGGAAATATAGGGAGAATAATTTTCACATATACAGCCAGGCCTCGCATAACGTGAGTTTGATTAACGTGTTTTTCAGTTACCGCTATTTTAAAAAAATTATATCACTTTTCACTTTACATGATGCAAATTTCCAGTTAACGTGATCTTTTTTTTTTTTTTATGTGATAGTTGAAAAAGATATTTGAATTGTGCATTGGATGGGCAATAAACAAACATTTGCCTGCTGCCCGCTTCAGTGTGTTCCATCAACCATCGGAAGAAGACGAGTTACTTGTTTGTCTCCCGCTAATAAAGTCAATGCAGACTTGCATTTAAAAATTCAAATTTTTAAATGAGCCAGATGAAAATGTTATCGCGAAGGAGATAACGGTAAAAGAACTAGATGAAATCTTTCGTATCGCAGAGAACCTCAAACAAAAGGTTTGAGGTTCTCTGCGATATTTATTTCACCAGGGCCCATAGAAGATTGTTGTCGAAATGATTGATGAAAAGAAAAAGTCAACACTGTTCAAATATTTCCACAACAGTCATTTCTTAATTGTGTATTTTATGTCATAGGTTCCCAGACTTTCTCTGTACAAGGCGCCCTTAGTGTCTCAGTAATTTTTTCATGGCGCACCCAGACCAAAAGAAATATCAGTTTATTAACAGTTCAGTTTATTAAGTAGTTAGGTCCAAACAACTTAATAAGAAATGTTGAAACTGTGAATTACCTTGAGCTAATAGTTCGCGCGGTGTTTGACAGATGTTGAGTATCGGCATGTTTCTCTCGAAAATTTAAAATATTCTGCACCGCACAGAATGGGAACCACTGTTTTATGCAATAAACATTTAATTCCATAATTATTTTCATTATCTTTTACATTGTACAGTTAAAAAGTTATTTAAAAGGTATTTTTAAAATTCTTTATGGACATTCCCAGAAGGTCAAGGACCAATTATAATTTTTCCTATTGATTATTATATTTGATTAATGTGTTTGCACAATGCACTCGCGGAACAAATTAATCGTGTTAATCGAGGCCAGCCTGTATGGATTTTAATAAAGCAGGTAACACTGTGTATTCAGTTCTTTTATGTAAGAAGCTGAAAGTGTGTCATGTAATTGAAAATTACAACTGTCAGTTAATCATATACAGCTAGGCCTCGCATAACGAGAGTTCGATTAACGCGATATTCAGTTAACGCTATTTGAAAAACGATACCACTTTTCACTTTACACGATGCAAATTTCCAGTTAATGCAATCGTTTTTTTTTTTTTTTTTTTTTTATGCGATAGTTGAAAAAGATTTGAATCACGCATTAAGCTTACCGCGAGTCGTACAGTCAATAAACAAACGTTTGCCTGCTGCCTGCCTCGGTGTGTTCCATCAACCATTGGAAGAAGACGCGTTTGTCTCCTGCTAATAAAGTCAATTTCAGACTTGCATTTAAAAATTCAAATTTTTAAATGCAAGTCTGAAATTAAAGTTAAAGATTCAAATTTTTAAATGAGCCAGATGAAAATGTTACCGCGAAGGAGATAACGGTAAAAGAATTAGATGAAATCTTTCGTATCGCATAGAACCTCAAACAAAAGGTTTGATGTTCTCTGCGATATTTATTTCGCCAGGGCCCAGAGAAGATTGTTGTCGGCTATCGGAAATTGATTGATGAAAAGAGAAAGCCAACACTGTTCAAATATTTCTGCAACAGTAATTTCTTCATTGTGTATTTTATGTCAGAGGTTCCCAAAGTTTCTCGGTTCATGGCGCCTTTAATGTCTCAGTAATTTTTTCAAGGCGCACCCAGACCAAAAGAAATACCTAACAGTTTCGTTTAGTAGTTAGGTCCAAACAACTTAATAAGAAATGCTGAAACTGTGAACTACCTCGAGCTAGTAGTTCGCGCGGTGTCTGACAGATGTCGAGTATCGCTGTGTTTCCCTCGAAAATTTAAAATATTCCGCGGCACACAGTTTAAGAACCGCTGTTTTATGCAGTAAACATTTAATTCCATAATTATTTTAATTATCTTTTACATTATATACAGTTAAAAAGTTATTTAAAAGGTATTTTTAAAATTCTTTATGGACATTCCAGAAGGTCAAGGAGCAATTATAATTTTTCCTATTGGTTATGATATTCAATTAACGCGTTTGCGTGATGCGCTCGCGGGACGAATTAATCGCGTTAATCGAGGCCCGCCTGTATGCATAAAAGAATTGAGTTGATGTCTCAATGAATGCATACTTTACACCTCCTGCAAACTAGGGCAAAAAAAGATAAGGTAGAGGTAGCAAAATTCTGTTAAGCTTCATGCTTCTAAGAAATCACAGGGCATGTGGGAATAAATGATAAATTATTATAATTTTATTTCTATTTATTCCTTACTTATTTGTGTTTTTATATTTTATGACAGCTTATTAACACAGAAAAAAGTTCACAAATTTGAGTTGGCTCAGTTAGCAAATTTGTGTCCAGAAACTCCCGAAGAAGCCAAAGCTCTCATTCCAAGGTAAAAATGCATAACTTAACTGTATATTGTTATAAAGCAGGACTATCTAACTGTATACAAGGTGTGATCAAAAAGTTCAGC
The DNA here is from genome assembly GCF_048544385.1 of Mastigoproctus giganteus. NCBI lineage: Eukaryota > Metazoa > Arthropoda > Arachnida > Uropygi > Thelyphonidae > Mastigoproctus > Mastigoproctus giganteus. The sequence continues at coordinate 172,359,929 of NC_143576.1, forward strand.
GACTGAACTAATATTTAGGAAATGGTGAAGCCTACTGACTATTCAGATGAGTCTCCTTGACACTGTATACACAGATTTCAATGCTTCTGCAACTTCTGGAAGCATTCCTAATTAGGCTTATTTTTGAATTGATAATGGTTCTGTGTCCTATTCTGAATAATTTCCTAACTTGTTGCAAATCTGTGACCTCTTGAGGGGCCTTTTTTAAGCTTGAAAAACAAGAAATTTGCAAGGAGCTAATTTCAGCGAGCACGATGAAAGGGGTCCCACAGCAATGGAATGCTTCACAAGAAATTCTTGAAAGTAGCAAGTGTGCAGAGGAATTGTGATGATGCAAGCACCAATTTCTTGAAGGCCACTTTTTTAGCCTTTTTGATGTGAAAACATCTGTGGTGGCACTAGTGTAAAACCGATTGGTGATCGAATTTTTTTACGGAAATGATGCAATTGATGATGTCACTTCCTATTAGGTGGTTGTTAGATTTTAAATGACACAAATGACGTCACTTCCTAAATGGCGCTAATGATGCTAACTCAGTCACTAACATTGATTCGCTAGCGTAAGTAGTTGTATGTAAGTAAGAGTAAGTTCATACTAAGATATGGAAATGTCACTTTCTAAATGATGCCATTAGTCACTAGAATTGATTCGATAGAATAAGCGGCGGGTAGTAATATTATGCAAGAATAAAAGCTTCAAAGCCACTGAAGAAGCCTCTTGTGTTGAAAAGGAGCGAGTTCAAAAACATAGAGAAAATGGAAAAAATGCAGACTTTAATAAAATCTGCTTCTCAAGATTTTGATCAACATCAACCTTCTAAGTCGCATAAGAGTATTTCGAAGATGGCTAAAACTCCAGCTGAGCGAAATAAAAATATGCAAGAATAAAAGCTTCAAAGCCACCAAAGAAGCCTCCCATGTTGACAAAAGAAAGAGTTCAAAAAACATAAAAAAAATGGGAAAAAATGCAGAGTTCAATAAAATCTGCTTTTCAAGATTTTGAGAAGCAGATTTTAGAAGAAGCCTTCTAAGAAGCCTCCCATGTCGACAAAAGAACGAGTTAAAAAATGGAAAAAAATACAGTTTAATAAAATCTGCTTCTCAAGATTTTGAGAAGCAGATTTTATAAAACTCTGAAAAATGCATTTGGAGCCCATTACTTCTAGAATTTCCAACTGCAGACATAATGACTATGAAGGCTTGTAATACTTGTCGAACATCTCTCAAAAATGATTCCATTCCAACATTTTTGAAGAGCAGTGGTTTTGTTTAATCCTGCTATTCTGCCTCAATTGGATTTAGTAATCGAGCGACTCATTTCTCCTCGTATGCCATTCGTGCAAATTAGAAGACTGAGACATGGTTTCAGCCAATATAGAATTTTGGTCCAAATTATAAATGTTCCTGTAAATGTTAATTCAGTGATCTATTATTTGCCTCAAAGAATAATGCATTATGGAGAATATGATGATTATTGCATTAACATTCGTATTAAATGAAAGAAAAAATTCACAAATAGAGTAATTTAAAGGGCTTGGTTCGTAAACAAGATGTAAGGGTTAGCTGAAAGTATATGCTTGTATTGTCTGTATGATATCAAGATTGACGAAGAATTCTTCGATGAAAACATGGAACACTATCATGCTCCTACAAGTGATGAAATGAGTGAAGCTATACCTATTGAAGAAAATTTAGTCACTCAGTAACAAACTTTTGTGGAACGATGATGAATATTTACGAATAGTTCCTTAAATGAAATGTTCCACAACGTTTACTTTTTGATGAACATGCCGAAGAATTGTCCTTTCCTAGAATTTACCTTGGTCAGTATCGAGAGTTTACAGATAATTTAAAAGTTACACTGTTTATGGTGCCATCGAGTGAACTTAATCATTCAGATCGGCGTGGAGTGACACCTTATCTTCTTTATATGGCCAAGGAAATCAAGATTCATTAACAGTTGGTTTTAAATACGTCGGAAAAGACACTAAGCTCACCAAAGAACAAATCCAATCTTGAGAATACGTAATAACTGCATTGAAAAGAATTTAGTATTTTTGAAATCAATTCCTAATTCAACTTATTATGGGACACAACATAAAAGAGGTCTTTTTGCGATGATCAGACAATTGGTGGGTAAACCTATGTTCTTAATTTTGACTGCAAACAAAATCGGTTGGCCTAAATTGCTAAAAAAAAATTTTATACAAATTAAAGCGGTGTCTCCATAGCCAGGTGGGCAGGAGCAGCAGTGCGTAGCACACGCTTCTTGATTAGACCGGGGTTCGAGCCCGTGCCCACCAAATACGGAGGATGTGGAAAGGTCAGGGAATGACCACCGCATATCCCCGGAGCAATATGGCCTTAGTTGCTAATGCTCCTAAAAACCAAATAACAAACAAACAAATTAAAGCACAATGGTTTGGATATCCTTGCAAGCTAGCAGAAGCTCTTCATTTATGGAAAAGGCAACATTAGTTAATGAAGATGCTGTAACGTGTGCAATTCATTTTAATAAACTTGTGGATTGTATTTTAACTTTATTTCAGTCTAAGCATTTCAGTCCATTTCAACATATTATGTCATTAACTATTTTAAACGGATCGAATTTCAACATTGTGGTAGTCCAAATGCTCACATTCCATCATTTAGGAAGTGACATAATTTAAGTCATTTCTGTTTCACATTTTTGTCAGAGATGTTTTCACATAACATATCTTTTGTGCATATAGTGTACACATGGGCTTTTTTTTTTTTTTTCTGAATGGCATCTTGCAGTTGTTGTAGAACTGTTTATATCAGTAACAATGCAAGGAAGCAAGCTTATGCAGTAGCTACAAAAAAAAACAGAACTCTACCCACCTGAACTCTCTGTCCCTTCTAATAATATTTCTAATTGCTTTCTTAAATTTATTTAGACTCAACTTCCACAACATTAGATGGAAATTTGTTGCAATTATCAGTTACTCTCTGACTGTGAAAGCATTCTACACATCTAGCCTGTAGCCATACTTTTTTTTGGATTTAAGTTTGTCTCATGTGTGTTGTCTGAGAAAGTAATTATGCCATATGACTTTAGTATACTCAATCCAGAAAGTTTCTGCTACTATGGGAGTTAGCAACTCAAGTTTAAGCCAGTATCTTGGAAGGTTAAATTTCCCATTATAAGACATTCTGATTGCTGGGACAACCTCTTTGCCTGTATTGTTATGTTAATCATTCGTTTTGTGGTTTACTGTGTGACCATGTGGGGGTGCAGAATCATAGTGTATAATGCCCTGTGAGTCAAAAACTACATTAGCCATGATTTTCACATTCAATGTAGATTGGCTTGTTTTGAACATTGGAGAAGCATAAGTTTTTCATTGAGAGAGAGAGAGACCTGTGATCATCAGTAATGATGGAAGAAACAAAATGTGGGGCAGCAGCACGTTGACAAAGATTCTGACATGTGAGCTCACCACTATCTGTGATCTTCATTGAGGGTGCATGGCACCAACTTGGCTTAAATGTGTCCCAAATTTTGTGCTAAAATTGATTGGCACATCCCACAAGAAATACTAATTTCACCACCAACTTTGTGGCTAGGTGTCGATCACTCACTCATGATTGGTTCATCAGTTTTTAAAACAAAAGGGTGGCCAAATCAAGGATCGTCTCTGATGGAGAAATGGCCTCTTTAAACTTTGCAAACCGAAGTTCAAAGAGGGCCAATTTTTTTATTCACACCTTGTATATGCCAACTTTTGTCTTCCAGAAGTTGCATTGTCTTTTACAATGCTAGCCTTTTCATTTTACAAATGGGCACCTGGATTATATGACATATCCTGATTTTAAAAGCTTTATAACTCAGCTATGCATGAATATTTTTAATTTTTATTCTTTTTTTTTTTTTTTTTTTTTTTATTATCTAGGTTAATAATACCAGTGAAATTCTGAAATATATCATCAAGCAGATATGAAGTTTTCTGTGTAAACAGGCAGGTCATAATCCCACTGTATAAGGCAGTTGTAAAACTACATTTGGAATATTGTTTCAAGAATGGAGACCTTATCTGAAAAAAGACATTGAGCTTCTTGAACGGGTCCAAAGGCAAAGATGAATAGCAGTAACTCCAGAGTAATGTACTATCTGTGTGGCACTACACTCAGGGTAGTGGAGAATGAAAAAGACCTCAGGGTAATTGTGCAGTCAGATATGAAGCTTTTCTGAGCATTGAAGACGGGCTGCAAGAGAAACTCATGGTATCTTGTCAGTAATATACAGGAATTTGCTAGCAGGGATGAGGTGATTATCCCTTTGTATAAGGCCACACCTTGAGTACTGCATACAGGTCTGGAGGCCTCATTTTAGGATGTAGAGTGCTGGAACGAGTACAGAGAAGGGCAATGCAATTGGTGAACAGAAAGGGTTTTCTTATCAAGGAAAGCTTAAGTTTTGCAAATTGCAGCCTCTGGAGACTAGGCACCTGCAATGTGCTCTGATCGAGGTGTGTATGGCCTTGATTGGTTTAAGCAAGCTCAATGCTGATGAGATTCTTTCTCTTGCTCAGATTACTCACCTGAGGAGGCATAAATTCAAATTTAGGAAACAGTTGTATTATAGACATGCAGAAATTTCCAGTGGGTAGTTGATTGCTGGAACAAACTTCCATATATCATTGTGGAAGTTGACAGCTTAAATAAATTTAGGGAAGAATTAGACAAACATTTGGAGTGAATGGATAGGCAAAATGGGAAGTTTTTTTTTTTTTTTTTGGCCAGTGCTGTTATAAGCTTGCTTTCTTGCATCACGTGCCTCTACTAATGCCAACTTGAATTGTGAGATCGGCAAAAGGACAACTGTATGAGGGAAGACTGATTATGTGAGCTACAAAGCTTAGCAACCATGCACCTCAGAGGTGACATGATTTGAGGTTTACAAAGCTCTGAGGGGGGGGGTGGAATTATTAAAATGAATGAAGGTGGAATTCTCATTGTTATAAAGAATTCCAGAACTAGAATCATAAATTCAAATTATAGGGGTTTAGATTAGATTGTAGGAATTTTTTTTTAGTCGGTGAGTTGTTGATTGTTGGAACAAGTTGCCCTCGCAGGTAGTTGAGGCTGATAGTTTGAATAAATTCAAAGGTCAACTGGATACCTGTGTGAGGAGGGAAGCATATAATTTGTGATTTCTTATCTACTTGGTTGGTTTTTTTTTTTTTTGTGTCAGTTTAGCAAAAGCTTATGGCTTCCGTGCACTATATGTCTGATACTATTACTATCAGAATAAATGACTGTACAAATGATTTCATTACAGGAAATGTTAAATTCAGTGCAGAATAAGTAGATTTCTCTTTTGGCCATTGCAATATGTAATAACTATTTAAATTAGTAGAATGATTTATTTTGTAATTTTTTTTTTTTTTTTTTTTTTGTTATTTACTTATAAAAATTTTCTGAATAGTCATTAGAGTATTTATTATTGGTGATGATTTGAATTCATCGTCCTTCATATAGTGAAAAGATGCGTGTAAAAAAATTTCTTAAATAATTTCTCCTTCCTTTCTTTCTTACTTCCTTGTTCTGTCTTGTACCAAAAATGAATAATAATAAATGAAAGCAATATAAATTCTGCACATTTTGTCAGTTTCATCTTTTAAACATATAGGTGGGAATTAAGGAATTGTATTATTGAATGCGAAACAGTGGCACCGAATTATGTTTCTTTTTATCACTTGAACTTACTTAACCACGTTTATTTAACCACAAATGCATTGAAGACAATCTGAGTGAAAAGAAATGAGAGGCAGCTTAAACAAGAAACAAAAAAACTCCACATTGCTGATTGATTATTTGTAAGATATGTATCAAGCAACCCATTCCTCACATGAATGCTACTTGTAACACTGGACTACAAATTTTAAGCTTTTCATTTTTTTCCCCTTCCGAATAATATGGTATATATATTTACTAAGTAGTATTTACGGGGGGGTGGGAGAGACATAGTTATAGGTAAGGCAAGGTGCCATTCTGCTCCTACAAACGTAACCACCCTTATATTGAAGTTAAATTAAACTAAACAAAATTGATTTAGAAATGAAGATGAAAATGATTAAGAAGTATGAAGCAGGATGAAGTTGTCATCTATTGCATGGAATTAGATCTCGCTGCTTCAACAGTGAATACTATTTTAAAGGACAGTGCATGTATAAAAGAACATGTTAAAGGATCAATGCATTTAAGATCAACAGTGATCACAAAACAGCATTCAGGTGCTATATAGAAGATGGAAAACCTATTAATAATATGGATGGAAAATGAGATTCAGAAGCAAGTGCCCCTGAGTCCAATGGCCATTCAAGCTAAAGCAAGAAGTATTTATAAAGATATTAAGGATAAGTACGGCAAACCCCAACCCAAGTTCTTGGCAAGCAACAGGTGGTTTAATAGGTTCAAGCATCGTGCTGGTTTCCAAAACATTAAAAGTATGTGGCAAAGTTGCTAGTGCCGATTCTCCAGCTGCAGAGAAATTTTGTAATGTGTTGGAAAAAATTATTGATGAAGGCGGCTATTCAACGCAGCAAATTTTTAATGTTGACGAGACTGCTCTGTATTGAAAAAAAAAAAAATGCCAGATCGAACGTACATTGCCAAAGAGGGAAAAGACAATGCCAGGTTTCAAGGCTTCAAAAGATAGGGCCACACTCTTGCTTGGGGCTAATGCAGCGGGTTGTTTATTTGGTTTTTAGGAGCATTAGCAACTAAGGCCATTACTGCTCCTGGGATATGCGGTGGTCATTCCCTGACCTTTCCGCATCCTCCGAATTTGGTGGTCACGGGCTTGAACCCCGGTGTAATCAAGAAGCGTGTGCTATGCACTGCTGCTCCTGCCCACCTGGCTACGGAGGTGCCAATGCAGTGGGAGATCACAGATTAATACCACTGCTTATGTACCATTCTGGAAATCCTCCTGCATTTAACAGCATCAATAAAGCCACCCTACCCATGCATTTCTGATCAAACCAGAGAGCATGGATAACAGTATCTCTCTTTGAGGATTGGTTTAAATACTGCTTCATTCCTGAGGTTGAAAAATATTGTAAATACAACGACGTTCCTTTCAAAATTTTGCTTCAATTAGATAATGCTTCTCCACATCCTACGCATCTAGATGATTTTTCATTTCAAACGTGAGATTCATATATCTATTGCCAAACACAGCTTCACTCATCCAACCTATGGATCAGGGAGTTATTTCAAATTTAAATCATGCTATTTACATGCACATCATTTGCTCAGGCATTGTCTGCAGTAGATGGTGAGAAAAATTTTACGTAAAGAGACTTTTGTAAATATTGAGAATATTTACCATGGCATCTTAAACATTAATAAGACCTGGGCAGAAATTACTAAAAGTTGTTTAAATGGCACATGGAAGAAAATATGCCCACAGCACATAAAAGGCTTTGAAAAAGACTAATCATATGAATAGGTTACAGAGCTACTTCAATTGGAGGTTGTTGCCAAAGACGTGGAGGAGTTAGAGGAAGAAGAGAAGGAATTATCTAACGAAGCACTTATTGACATGCAGGCAGCAATAGTGAAAGAAGAAAATGCCAACGAAGCTCAAGATGAACCAAATGAGGAGCCGAGATGCTTCACCACCACCATAGAGATGGCATTTCGTGAAATTACATCGGCAATGGCGAGGTTTGAGAAGATGGATCCCGACAGCGAACGATTCTTAAAAGTTAACAGAGGGGTGAATGATATGCTTGCTACAGATAAATCTATGATGAAAAGAAAAAACCCACCGTCCAGTCATCCATTGATATGTTCTTTTCGTGAGGTTGAGCAGCTGACCCCTTCTAAATCTTCACAGCGGTGTACTTATCAGCTGAAGACGTCAATTCTGGCGCTGATGCTCGAGAAGTAAAACTTACTGATGTTATGCCTGTCTCCTCTCTTTTTTTTTTTGTAATTTTATAATTTTTAAATTTTTTAAATTGCACACTTTGTAATTTTTCCTGCACGTGAGATAAAAAATTGAATAAATACAATAAATAATTCTATTCAGATGTTCTTTGAACATTTATTTTTTGATTCAGTTAATTCAGCGAGCACCGTTGCGAGTACTGCACGAGCATGGGGGAAATTCCGACTTGCGTAGAGTTCTGCAGAATGCAACCCTTACGTTAATTGGGGAGTGGCTGTATATATCATAATCGACACATGCATCCCATACATATATTAGAAATATCTGATGGGTATCTGACTGCCCTTGCATTTAAATTTTAAAAAGTTCAGTTATTCTTGTGAATTTACATGATGTTTTTCTCATGAGTCTTCACTTGCCTTAAACTAATTGAAAATGCCTTTTTGTTGTTCAGACTGTTTCTGCCTTACATATCTATTGGTTCTAATGTCTGAAGATTATACTTAGTTGCATGCTTTTGTATACTCATCCCACTATGATCATTGAATTAAGATTGGTGATGTCCAGCATGGGCTATTTAATTTAATATATAAAGAAATGAACTGTACAAAGTGACAGTCCAGGGATTAATTTCATCAAAATGTGTTCACCTCGATCGGTTCTCTATGCATTTGGGCAGAAAGACAGGGCAAAGCCATAACTACTATTGCATTATTGTTAAACACATATAAAATATATACTGGGATATCAAACAACTGTGACACAAAGGCATTGTTGTTGACATACCAGAGTGCTATTTGCAGTTTATTTTTGTTCTACTAGTACAGTGATTCCCAAACTCTCTGCTTATGAGATTAGGTAAAATTTCATGCAGTTAACTGAAGACCTGAGTTGTTTAGGGTTTGCTACAGATATTATGCAGATAAAAAAAAAAAAGTTCTTGTTTATACTCCGACATGACCACCACCTCAATAGAATTTACAATAAATCAATCAATACAAATTGTTAATCGTATTTAACAGTCACAGGCTCGAACCCCGGTCCACCCAGAGCGTGTGCTACTGCACTCTCGCTCCTGACCACTACGACAGTCTCTTTAGTGGTGCTACATATTACCCATTCACTTCAGTTGTTTCAAGTGAAAAAGTTTGGGACCCACTGTCCTAGTGAATTAGATTTATTAAGTTCATTATATGTCACTAGTAATTTTTCCCCCATTACTTTGTTTCAGTTTGGAGGGTCGTTTTGAAGATGATGAATTACGTCAGATTCTTGATGACATACAAACTCAAAGGAGCTTTCAATATTAGATTTTTGTCTGAATTTGAATATTTCAGATTTGTTTTTATTAGTCTTAAATAAAATTAATGTAAAAACAAAATCTTTTTTTTTTCTTTCTTTTTTTTATATTCTGTGTATTATGATGGATAAATGCAAAGTGCAACTGAAATTGAATTAAATGCTGAAATCTGGTTAGTGCCATTAATGCTAATATTTATTTGTTAGTTTTTCTTAAATACAGATATTAAAAGACAAATTTAATATTATTTAATTATATTTGGCTTCTGATTCGATATCTGATTTCTGTTAATAATATATAAAGTAGAACCTGGATAAGAAATTCCCACATAAGAAGTTTTCCCCTGTACTAGGTTTGGTTTCTTAAGTCCCAATTTTAACTCTATATGTTGTAATGTATTATATTCCCGCATAAAAAGTTTGTGATAAAGAATACATAGTGTAGTATTCTAATGACATTTTCCCACTTAATGATTTTTTAAACATATAAATTTATTTTTAATATTAAAAAATATTAAATATAAACATTTTGTAATTGACAAGTTAGTGCCAAGCATCATTTTAGTTCATAGTAAACCACCGAATTAGAAATGACATTGTTTTTGATATTCACGTATTTCGTATTGTGGACCTTCACAACAAGTTGCCCTGATTTAAAAAAAAAAAAAAAAAAAAAAAGTGCATTTAGGGTCTAACGGCACCAGGGGTTCCCCCCATCTCTGCATTAGTATACTTTGTGAGGTGGTGCCTCCGTAGCCAGGTGGGAAGGAGCAGCAGTGCGTAGCACACGCTTCTTGATTAGACTGGGGTTCGAGCCCGTCACCACCAAATACGGAGGATGCGGAAAGGTCAGGGAATGACCACCGCATATTCTCGAGCAATATGGCCTTAGTTGCTAATGCTCCTAAAAAAAAAAAAAAAAACCAAATAACTTTGTGAGGTGTAGTGTCATGTACCATTGTTCATCTGGCCATTTAGCTGCTGAGGCCCACACTAAGCCCTGTGGAGTTGCCCTGATATTGAACTAACTCCAATAAGCAATGCTTCAATGGATTCTCAAATAGGCAATACAGGAATTTTGCTAGCAGGGAAAGGAAGGCAATTATCCCTTTGTATAAGGCAATGGTCAGGCCACACCTTGAGTACTGTGTACTGGTCTGGAGGCCTCATTTTAGGAAGGATGTAGAGTTGTTTGAGTGAGTACAGAGAAGGGCAACAAGATTGGTGAGGGGAACAAAGGGGTCCTCTTATTAACTTGTTCGATTAGTGAATTTTCCTTAGTCTGAGGCTTTCAGCACTAAACTTTTTTTAGTATTAACATTTTGATATAATGGAAGTGACATATTGCTATTGTTTTCATCGATATTCATAATCGGATATGTAGACCACATTAAGCACTAAGTTCTGATGGTTGTGAACAGTTCTGAATTACTTAGTGGATTGTTGCTCTGTCTTATCGTGACCTTTTAAGATATGTTGAAACTCCAAAGGAGCTCATTCTTCCAACTTGGTATGAGTTTAATGAACAGAATGTTAAGTAATTAGAAATCCTCAGTTTAAAAATGTTTTCCATGGAATTCTGAAATAGTACTTAAAAATGATCTTTAACTTTATGTACACATGTATCCTTTCGTTTTTATTTATGTAGTTAATATTTCATACCGTTAGGTCATTTTCCCTTCTAAGAAGTTCTAAACCTCCAGTCCCTTGGAAAACTTCTTATCCGGGTTCTACTGTATTATTATTATTAATCTAAAAAATATTTTAACATATTACTTGGATTTGGAGGGCATAGATAGCCACAAATGGCCATGAACCTCATGGCTATCTATAAGTCTAAATTTCTGAGATGGCAAACATAATTCAATCTGAGAACTTACTGGAAATCTGTTTTTTTGAACTACTAAGCAGGCACACTGTTACTGCCAGGAGAAAATAAACGTTCTTGCAAACTGTGGTGGTGTTCTTATTTTTGCTTCTTGTTTTAATTTGATTTTTCACCATTATCTGCCTGTGATAATGGTGAAAAATCAAATTAAAACAAGAAGCAAAAAAAAGAAAACCACTTAATCTTGTAATTATCTTCCAAAAAACTGTTTAATTCTGCTTAACTTCACTGACTGGATAGAAGCTGGAACATTCAGCCAATATTACAGATAGTCATTAGTGTGGCGTGCAGTGATTTTGTTTATAACAAGATTCTGATAATATATTATTTCTTGTTTAGAAATAAGACCTTATGAGGCTTATTGGGGAAATTTTTCTCAGAATGGCTGGACTTGGTAGCTACCTCACACACACAAATAAAAATAATAATAAAATTCGATTGGTTTACAAGTAAATCAGTAAGAGGGAACAATTTTCTCACTGACAAAAAAAAAAAAAAAAAAAAAAAAAACAGTGGATTAAGCAGAATTTGAAGTCAAATTGTAAACGGCCCAATTTTGTTAAAATTGGGCCATTTACAAAATTCCAGCATAAATACAAGGTCTAATGACAGATTTATTAACATAAAAATAAACAAGCCAGACCTTAGGTGTGTTTAAATTTAACCTGCAAATTTTTTTTTTTTGTAGTTGTTGGCGCATAGCCTTCTGTGGCCATAATGCACCTCCCAAGGTTTTTGCAGTACTTTGATCCAAGCCCGAGGCAGGAATCGAACCCGCGACCTGTGGGTTGCCAGGCAGGCACTTTACCCACCCGGCTAGCCCGGTCGACACAAATTATGTACTACGTTAGTAAAATTTCAGTGAGTTTGTGCAGGCTATCTTTATTGTTACAATATGTAGCATATAAATAGGATATATAATACAGTAAAGCAGCGTTTCTCAACCAGTGTGCCAAGGCACATTAGTGTACTGTGAGTATGCCTCAATTTGCGGAAAATGCAAATTAAAAAAAAAAAAAAAAAAAAATCAATTTGAACAAAAAATTTGTTTATTTATGCTGTGCAGAATGCCTTCTGACAGTCAACGTAACATCACATTTTGATTCCTAGTACTAGATCTGTTTACCTTTATTCAGCCGTTCTTATGTTTCTCCCAGGCACTATGCAATGCATTTTGCAGTTGTATAAGTGGAAAATGCACTGCAGTTGTATAAGCAAAGCATAGTAAGAAATTTCCATTGTATTTTGTACTTTGTGTTTTTCTATCTCTAAAATGTCACATTCCATTAATTCATGTAAAACAGGTATTTTAATTGAACTATATTAGTGCATTCCTTGTAAATCCTCATATTAAAAAAACTGTGCCCCCCATCAAGCCCAACCATCTCACTCATTAAAATGTTAATTTTATTTGTTTTTATATAATTACGTTAATTTTTTTACATATTTTTCTTTTAAATTTCATTTACGTTCAAAAAAGAGATTAAAACCATTTAAAATAAGTTTATTATTAAATGTACCCAACCGAAATAACTTCCTGTTTGTGAATTAGTAGTGATTGTAGAGTGCTGCAAAATTTTAGCATCTTTAAAAGTGTGCCACAGCAACGAAAAGGTTGAGAAACACTGTAGTAGACACTATTATCTGTGGGTGGATTATCCAGGTTTCAGATTTACTGGATAACACAGAACTCTATAAGTCACATAAAAAAAAAATAAAGAAACAGAAAAAGATTGAACAAAATTCCAGTTCGTCAATAAACATGAAAAGGAGGAGCTAAGGCGCCAAATTTAACAAGTTTGCGCTTTAGCACCTCTACTTAGGGTCAGACTAACTGGTTTTGGCCAAGGCAATGTGCCACCCGACCACCTGGGTATGTTCCTGTCTACTTGACTACATGGAAAAACAAGGAGACTGCTCTCGCTGACATGACTGAGTTTTGAAATTTTGGAAATAATACCAACTGCAGGAAAGTAAATCAACAAGAAAAGTGACTTCATTGCTTTTCCTTTTCAAAAAACTATATCTTCATATTAAATTTTGTGTTAAATCTTCTCCTGTTTGGTATACCTTTATGAATACAGTATTTACAAAAAAAAATTACTCTTGGTTACATTTATGTATTTTGCTTTAATTTTGTGGATTAACCACAAAATAGCAGAAATAAATTTGCCCATTTACAATTATCTGGTCAGATTAATTCAAGTCCATCCTAGATAATCAGAAGTCTACTGTATATAGCATAATACAGATGATCAGATGAATAATCTATAAATTATTCATCTGATCTTGAAGCTTGATTAAATTTTATTGTAATGGGCATCTTAAAATGATTTGCTGCAGTTATCAAAGCAGCTCGAGTTTTTTTCTCATGCGGTTGGCAGCCTTAATTCCCAGGAGAAAGCATGTGCGTGTTGTGGCTGTGCAAACTAAATCTCCAGTGACTGTAAAGAAATATTTAAATGGGAATTCCAGAAAGATCCATCTACAAAACAATCAATGAGGCAATGGTTGAAACAGTTTCAAGAAACTGGCAGTGTGCTACACCAGGAAGGCCTAGTGTATCTACAGATAAAATTTTGGAAATTCAGGAATTGTTTACCCAAAGTCCTACAAAATCTAACTCACCTGGCAGGCTTACAGTTGCAAATACCACGACCAACGTTGCACAGGGCAGTTTGCAAGAGATTGAAACAAAGTGCAAATCATTCAAAAAATTAAACAACAAACCAAAATGAGAGGAATTCACTGTTCACGTTCTCAACAATATAGAGGAGCACTTTCTGTAATGAAGTGACATTCCGCCTATCTGGTAAAGTTAACAGACACAATTGTCACGTATGAGGATCTGAAAATCCCCACTCAGTTCGTGAACATGAGCTTGATAGTCCCAAGGTAAACGTGTATGAGCAAATAATGGCTCATACAAGGTAAACTATCATATACAGTTTTGGCTCATACATGTTTGGGCCATTTTTCTCCCACGAAAATACCTTGAACTCCACAAATTACTTAGATATGCTCAAATTGTATGCTGCACTTCAGCTGGAAGATATACAGCCATGTGTTCTATCAGCAAAATGGGTAACCACCAGACTGGAGCCTGCATGTGTGCGATTTCCTCAATAAAAAAAATTTCCTAACTGGATTGGCCGGGATGATCCCATTCCATGGCCTCTTTGTTCCCTGGATATGACACCTATGGATTTCTTTGTAAGGAGCTATGCAAAGGACAAGGTGTATGCAAAAAAAGTTGATATCACAGAGTTAAAAGACTGGATTGGACAGGCAGTCACTTCCATTTCTCAAGAGATGCTTCAAAACACTTGGAATGAAATCGGCTACCATCTTGACATGCTACCAAAGGTGCCCATGTGGAGGTGTACTGAAGTGCAGTTGTGTGATAAATTCTTTTCAGTTGCTTTATTAAGTGCAGAAAACCATTTGCTTGTAGCCGTGAAGGGTATTGTGTACGGCATGTGCGTTTAGTATGCAATAGAGTTCTTCTATTACAATAAAATTTAAACTGAGCTTCATAATCAGGTGAATAATCACCTTGCATACTGAAATGAATCTACAGCCATTTGAATTATGCTAGAATATACTACTTTGAATTTTACCTTTTCTATAAACCATTTAGGACCATGTATTTACTATGCATATGCAATATAATATTAAAGACAGCAGAATTATTGACCAGCACAATTCATTGCTTTTGAGGACATTTCACAGGCATTCTGAATATAAAAATAAAACACTTCACTTGATGCAATAACAAACAGTTTATTAAAGTTGGAGGTCTAAAACATTAACACCTAAATATATATTTACATTTAAGTTTAAAAGCCATACATTATGACCTCTATTTTTAAAAAGTCATGCGTAGAAAAAACACAAACTAACTAATACCCTGCATAGTCCTTTGCTATTGAGAGTATTCAATTAGGACAACCTAACAGTTGCTATTTGCCTAGGCATCGAGTCCACTAGATGTCTGAAGAAGTCCAGATTTAATTCCCCACAATTAGTCATAACAGCTTGTCACCTGCACAAGTTATAATGGCAAAAAAAAAAAAACTTCGGCAATCTTTGATATTACATGCATGAAATTGATTGAATTTCTCCACAGTACATTATTAAAATTGAAATATATAAATTGATAAAGATACAAAAAATATTTTTGCATCTTTATCAATTTTTTTTCTCTGAAGCATATTCACCGCTACTTTCTGAATACTGTACACAGCATGCATTTAAAATTGACATAACAGTACACGAAAACATTTGCTGTGACTTAGTTTATTGTCATTTGTTTACATTTAAATGCAAACAAATGACAATAAATGTTTACAGATGTAAATAAATCTTGCCGATGCTTAATATTAATTGAAATGTGCTTCTCCAAAACTGCTCAACCACAGTCTACCTCTCTAAAATCTTAAAATCCGGACCTCTCAATACCCAAGTGTGCAAGATTTTTAAAGTTGACTGTAATAGATAATTTTATTGATATTACTACTTTGTAGTAAATATTACTTCTAATCTTCAGTAATGTTGTAGAGGCCAAGTACCAACTACTGGGCTTTTACATATTTATAAACAACTTTATTGTTTAGGAAGAAACTAATGCTATACAATCAAAATCCCAGCTGACAGCCAGAACTGGTAGTATAACAATGAAGATATGAAACATGTTTTTGCTTTTAAATCCAAGATAACCCAGATTCTCAAGAACATTTCTGAGATTATTTGTAGGCAGTCATGTAAATAGAAAAGTGGGATTGCTGATACTTTTGCGATTATCTTCAAAAACTAACCTATAAATGCAAGGACTTTTTGTGTAGCAAATGTTAAAACAGCTTATTTGTTAATGCAATTACAGGTGGGTACTATGCTAAACGTTCTCGTTTTTTTGCACCTATAAATGGTAACTGATAATTATTCGATTGAACTTATGTTAAAGGAATATCTGCAGAGTGTGAATCTATTTTTTAACTTCTCTTTTCTTTTAATTATGATACATTACAACAAAATGTCTTGTAGAGAGAAAAGTAAAAATAACAGAATAAAAAAAAATTAAAACATGAGGACTAGAATTATTTAAATTATATAAACAATGAAATATGAGGAGAGTGTTCTTTTCAGGAAGGTGATGCTTGGTTATTTCTTACTGCTGCTAACAAGAAAAAAAAAGAAGTTAGTTATAATATAACAAAATAATTTCAAATCATATTTTTAAACAGAACTTATTTTTTTTAATATAAGTATTATGTCATAAGGTGAA
This sequence comes from Mastigoproctus giganteus, assembly GCF_048544385.1. NCBI lineage: Eukaryota > Metazoa > Arthropoda > Arachnida > Uropygi > Thelyphonidae > Mastigoproctus > Mastigoproctus giganteus. Next base: position 172,376,321 of record NC_143576.1, read on the forward strand.
GAATGTTTCTGATAACAAAATATGTCACTACTCTGCCTAAAAAACTTGCCATTATAATAAAATTAAATTACAAAACATTTTTTTTTTAGGTATATAGTACCACACCACTTGAGATTTTTTTTGAAAGAGGCAAACAATTTGAACATCTTAAGAGCATGGATTTTTTCTTTCTCTGCAAAATGAATTTTGAATTTCGGAAGAAAATAAAAACAAAGGTTTGTTAGAAAAAAAAAAAGTTTTTTTTCCAAAAAGTGGCCAGATATCAAGCACTCACTCACCTTCACATTACCTTGGTATTGTCACTCCAACTAGAATTTTCCTATCTCCACTGTAAAGTTTGAAGTAATAACATGCAGAGACAACTCAGCTAGAAATAAGTAGAGTGCTTTGTGCTCAATAGGTGCCTCTGTGGGCAGGAGCAGCAGTGCGTAGCACATGCTTCTTGATTAGACTGGGGTTCGAGCCCGTGAGCCACCAAATACGGAGGATACGGAAAGGTCAGGGAATGACCACCGCATATCCCGAGCAATTTGGCCTTAGTTGCTAATGCTCCTAAAAACCAAAACAACAACAATTGTGCTCAATAAACAGAACTTCTCTGTCTCAAGCAGGAACTGCTGCTTATTTGAAAAAGTGAAATTCAGTAGACTGTTGAATCTGAATTTGATGCGAGAGTCTACAGCGGAATCTGAATTCCGCGCAATACTTGTTAAATGTTTGGGCCATTTTCATACATCCTTATTAGTTTAATTTTCTGATCCAAATCGATGGCTTTCCTTTTATTGGTAGATTTATTAGTACTGCCGTCACTTATTCTCTTAGTCAGCAACATGATAACGGTCAAAGTGAAATTTTCTGAAAAGAACTTCACAGGGTTAAACAACTTGCGCCTTCCTGGTTACTGGGTTTTTCTGTTCGTGCATCTAATTATAAATGGGTAGTAAACTCTATCTTATTGCATTTGCGATAATACCGATAGCTAGAATTGTGTGGGTTTTTATGTTATTATGGTGAAATGTGTTCCCCTTCACTGAAATCTTCAGTCATATAAAAAAAAAAAACCATAAATTGTAAGAATCTTCTCTTCTTTCTTATTACTCCGTATCTCGCTTGTGCAATGTGTGCATACAATGATCGTCATTATTGATTGTTTATTTGTTTTAAATTTTACAATCCTAAAAAAAAAAAAAATTGAGTGGAAAAAAATGTATGTAAATCCGTAGTTGCATAAGTTGGGGACTTACTGTATCGAAAAATGTTCAGGAATCTACGCAAAAAATATGGCAATAGATAAAAAACGAAAAAAACTTACCGTGTATCCAATACAATGCTTCCCTTTATTTTTTGCAATGTCGATTTTAAGTCTAATAGCTTTCCTATATTTTTTTACTATGTCGATTTTCAATCTAATAGCTTCCCTTTATTTTTTACGATGTTGCATATGGTTTGGTCACCATTATAATGGTTCCTTAGAGATTTAACAGATGCACCGTTTTCAAACTTTTGAATAATTTAAAGTTTTTGTTTAACTGAAAATACAACTCTTTTGTTGATCATATTTGTGATTCCTAAACGAAAAAAAAAAAAAAATTTAGCATTAGTAAAGGCACATGATGCAAGAAAGCAAGTTTATATAGAATCAGCCAAAAAAAAACAAAAAAACCCCACAAATCTTCTAATTTCACCCATCACTCGCTCCAAATTTTGTCTAGTTCTGCCTTGAATCTATTTAAGCTATCAACTTCTACAAAGACAGATGGAAGTTTGTTCCAGCTATCAATCACATGCTGGCTAAAGGCAAACTTCCGCACATCTATCCTACAACTGTCTACAAATGTCTCAGGCATTGAAATATCCCTGAAATTTGTACAGTGTAAAGACAGCCCTCTTTATTAGTGAAGATCATAAATGCTTTAAAGGGTAAGTGGAACAAAATACATCAGCTTTCTTCAAGAAATTATGTACTCAAGGTTGCATTTTAGACTGCATTACAGCCAAAAGTAGCCCAACACTATTAATTCCTTTGAAAAAATGTTTTGTTCATAACTACAAGTGCCCCATTACTTTGCATTAGTATTAGCAGAGGCATATGATCCAAGAAAGCAAGCTTATGCAGCATCAGCCAAAAAAAAAAAAAAAAAAAAAAACTACTCCCATTTCACCCCTCCGTTCTTCGAAATACCTCTCCAGCTGAGCCTTAAATTTATTTAGGGTATCAACTTCCATGACAAGGGATGGAAGTCTGTTCCACCAACCAACTACCCGCTGGCTAAAGGCAAATTTCTGCACATCTATCCTACATGTCTTTCCTCAATTTGAATTTATGCGCTCTCAGGTGATGATTCTGAGCAAGAGGAAGAATCCCATCAGCATTGAGTATGCTCAAGCCATTCAAGGCTTTATACACCTCTAGCAGATCACCTCGCTGGTGCCTAGTCTGCAGACACTGTAATTTGCAAAACTTAAGCCTTTCTTCATAAGAGCAACCTTTTGTTCCATTCACTAATCTTGTTGCCCTGTACTCATACTCGTTCCAGCAGCTCTACATCCTTCTTGAAATGAGACCTGTATACAGTACTCAAGATGTGGTCTGACCATTGCCTTATACAAGGGGATAATTACCTCCTTATCCCTGCTAGAAAAATTCCTGTATATCATTGACAAGACACTATGAGCTACTCTTGCAGCCCGTCTGCATTGCTCAGAAAACTTCATATTTGCCTACACAATTACCCCCAAGGTCCTTTTCATTCTCTACCACTGTTAGTGTAGTACCACAGAGTTGATACATTATACTGGGCACGTTACTGTTTGCCATATGTAGTACTTTACATTCGTCAATGTTAAACTTCATTTGCCACCTCTCAGCCCATCTGCTCAACCTTTCCAGATCCTGTTGCAGCAGCATACTGTCAGTAGTGTCCTTAACAACCCTGCCAACCTTTGTATCGTCTGCAAACTTTAACTTGCAAGCTTGATATACCATCATCAATATCAAATATCATAAATACAGAAAACAACAATGGACCCAACACTGAACCCTGAGGGACTCCGCTAATAACATTAGTCCACGATGAGCAGTGTCCATTGATTACCACTCTGTCTTCTCTACCTCAACCATCCCTTTATCCATAGCAGCAATTTGCCTCCAATGCCACACTGCTCCAATTTGTGCAGCAGTCTTCCATGTGCAACAGTATCAAAAGCCTTTCAAGATCCAAATATATAATATCAAAGTTATTCCCTGCATCCAGTTCTTTTGTGACTGCATCATAGTATCCAAAAAAATTGGTCAGGCAAGACTCCCTTAACAAAACCATGTTGTGTCCGAGCTATAACTGAAGTCTTGTCTAGATGATCCTGCAGTGTTTCTTTAAGCAGTGCCTCCATTAATTTTTCTGTAACAGAAGTTAAACTCACAGGTCTATAATTACTTGTCAGCCTTTGATCCTCCTTTGTGAATTGGGGTCACATTTACACATCTCCAGTCTATCGGTACTTCCCCTGAGTCCAAAGAAGCTCTCATAATTATGGCTATGGGTTTGCTTACTTCCTTTGCTGCCTCTTTTAATATAACTGGACAGATCCCATCCACCCCGGGTGCTTTTTTTATGTTTATCCTCAACAATTTCTCCTCCACTTTCTTCTCAGTTATTACAAAATCATCTAGCTCACTGCCAGAGTTTACTTCACCTGTGGCATTCCCCTCCCTGAATAACTCCTCATGTGAATGTTGATGTTAATACTCGTTTAGTTTGTTTGCCACCTGAGCAGGATCATCAACAGTTGAACCATCAATATCCAGTGGACCAATCTGATTCATCCCTTTCCTTCTAGAGTTTACATAGGTAAGGAACTCTTTTCAGTTTTTCTTTGCATCCTTTGCCAGGGATTTCTCATAATCTGCCTTTGCCTGCCTAATCTCCTTTGTGACTTGGTTACAGACCAGCTTATATCTATCATAGGCTTCCATGTCACCCATTAATTTATATGTAGCCCATGCATTTTTCTTCTCTGCCGTATGTCTCATTAGTTCATCTGACATCGATTTAGGCCTAAACCTTGAACAATATTTCTTAGTTGGTACGTAAAGTCTAGTAGCTTCTAAGATAAATTCTTTGAATGCTTCCCATTTTGAATTTGCTGTTGGTAACATCATCAGTTGGTCCCACTGTATAGAATTTAAATACTGTCTCAGACCATCGTAGTCGCCTTTACGAAAGCAAAAACCCTTCCCTTTACCCCTGATGGTAGTTACCTCTTTGAATAAATCCCACTTCAGCACACTGTGATCACTGCCACCTAGTGGTTCCTTTATCTGCAGATTCCTAATGCATGAAGAATCACTACTGATAATCAGATCAAGAGTATTACTCCCTCTAGTTGCCTCCCGAACATGCTGGTGTAGAAAACAATCATCCAATAAATCCACAAAAGCCTTGCTTTTGGTGATGACTGCACACTTGGCTGGCTGCCTTACAAATGCTTTGTATTTTAATGGTGTTTTTCATGCCTTTAAATTATTTTATTACAGTATCAGTAATGCTACTGCCTATTTGATTCAACCATCCTAAACTAGGGTTGTACAAGGGGTGATCATTTAATTCATGGACTGGTACAAGGTTTTGTTTACCATGCAAACTTACCATAGCTGCCACTAGAGGTACTCTCTCTGATCGCTACTGAGCAGACTCTGTGCATTGCAGTGCTTTTCGAGCTAATGTTGTGTGAGCAGTTTTTTTAGCCGCATGTCACTGATGTTTTGAAGCGTCACGTCAGACATACAGAGTGAACAGTGATATGTGATTCGTTACTGTGTCAGATGGGGCTTAAATGCATTAGAAACAGTTAGAGATGAATGAGGCATATGGTAATGAGTGTCGTAGTAGGACAGCTATATTTAAATGCACAAGCGATTCAGTGAAGGCCAAGAGTCTGTTGCAGATGACCGAAGACCTGGTCAGCCTTCCTCCTCAACAACTGAGAAAATCGCAAAAGCCTGGGAAGAAACCTTGGATAAAAACAGGCGAATTACACTTCATGAATTAGCTGTTAGAATGTCTATTTCATATGATAGTGCTCACAATATTGTGAAAGATCACCTGAACATATTGCGAATCTATGCCCACTGGATTCCATACAATTTGACTCCAGAACAAAAACAGCAAAGAGTAGACTCGTGCAAAGAAATGACTGATCATTTTGAAACACAGGGTGAAAACTTCTTAAATCGAATAATGATTTGTGATGAAACTTGTATTTTTCACTATGATTCAGAGACAAAACAACAGTTGAGTGAGTGGAAGCATTCTGACTCACCAAGACCTAAGAAATTTTGAGCTTCTTGTTCAGCTGACAAACAAATGGTTCCTGTGTTTTTTGAGATAAAAGGCATTCTGTGGAACAACAATGAATAAGGAAGCATACTCTGAGGTTCTAAGTCAAACTTTGCCGTGCCATTCGTGATAAACATCAAGAACTTTCTGGTGTGAAGTGGTTTTTCCATTAAGAGGCTAGGCACCATATAGCTAATATGCAGCCAGTGATCACTGCCATAGGTGCCCCATGTGATTTCTCCCTGTTTCCACGTCTGAAGAAAGCTCTAAAAGGCTATCATTTTGCATCTGACAACTATGCTTGTTGCCCTTCTCTTGCACAGCTACAATGGAAGCACTTCGCAGTCTTTCAAATAATGGCTTTCAAGACGCATTTAATGCATAGGTATGAGGGTGGCAAAAGTGTGTATAAAGTTCAAGGGAGAGTATTTCAAGGAGAAACCCACAAAAAATTCAGATGATGACAATTAAGATAAGATCTTGCATCAGTCCACTAATAAAATCACCCCTCATATTATTAGCATGATATGTTATACAAGATTATCTCCCCTGTTTAAGACCAAGCAGCTGTGGTTTTTCTTCATTAGCTGCTAGAAGTACCATTATTTTCTACAACAGCAAATCAAATCACAATAATTAGCATTAGTAGAGGCACATGATACAAGAAAGCAAGCTTATATAGCATTAGTCAAAAAAAAAAAAAAAAAAACATTTCACTCGAAAAGTTTGTCTAGTTCAGCCTTGAATTTATTTAAGCTGTCAACTTCCACAACAAATGGAAGCTTGTTCCAGCAATCAACCACCCATTGGCTAAAGGCAAATTTCTACACATCTGTTCTACAACTGTCTTTCCTCAGTTTGAATTTATGCCCTCTCAAGTGCATAATCTGAGCAAGAGGAAGAATCCCATCAGCGTTGAGCTTACTCAAACCATTCAAGGCCTTATACACCTCAATCAGATCACCTCGCAGGTGCCTAGTCTCCAGACGCAATTTGCAGAACTTAAGCCTATCTTGGTAACAGCAACCCTTCATTCCACTCACTAATCTTGTTGCCCTTCTCTGTACTCGCTCAAGCAACTCTACATCCCTCCTAAAATGAGGCCTCCAGACCTGTATGTATACAGTACTCAAGGTGTGGCCTGACCACTGCTTTATACAAGGAGATAATCACCTCCTTATTCCTTGTAGCAAAATTCCTATATATACCACTGACCAAGAGTACCCCATGAGCTACTCTTGAAGCCTGTCTGCACTGCCCAGAAAACTTCATATCCGACTGCACAATTATCCCCAGGTCCTTTTCATTCTCCACTACCCTGTAGTACTGCATAGTTGGTATGTTATACTGGGGTTACTGCTACCCATATATAGTACTTTCATTTGTCAATGTTATACTTCAGCTGCCACCTCTCAGCCCATCTGCTCAACTTTACAAAGGAAAGAAAGTAACAAAAACCAGGAACTTTGTTCAACATAACCTAAAGTAAGTAACAGTCAATGACTTAATAACTGAAATTGAAACAAAATTGAAACAAAAAAAAATTCCATTGAAACAAAAAAAAAAAAAAAAAGACAGTGCACTAGTTTTGACAAGCCAGTCCTACCCACTATTACTGCCCTCGATATCTTACTATCCTTAAGCACCCCATTCATCTGAGTTTAACTGTCTTACTTCAGAACACTGTCTCGAGAACAATTTTTTTTTTAGTTTTAATAGAAACTTGGCTAACAATAATATGAATTCAATCTTGCTAACATCAAAGGTTATAATTTTCTGAATATTATTCAAAGAGCAAAAGAGGAGGAGAATCTATGCCCACTGGATTCCATACAATTTGACGCCAGAACAAAAACAGCAAAGAGTAGACTCATGCAACGAAAAGACTGGTCATTTTGAAACACATTTTATTCAGAAATTTAGGCCACGTGACTGCCCATCCCCATAACTGAGGTTCTCAATAACAAACCTTACATTCAAGGGGTGGGAAATGTGTTAATATGGATAATTTTTCTATAACTGTCATAAACCAATGATTAAAGGAAATTATCTTCACTTTAAATTCAATTTCAATTTACCTCTGATATCTCATAAAAAAATCAATAGTTATAGTTCAATTTTATGATTGATTTTAAATATGCTTCCTTAGAAATTGACCTAAAACTGGAAATAAATCTTATTACAAAATGCTTTCTGAAAATGGAATATTCCCTTTGCTAATTAATGCAAATTTAAAAATTGCAAAACTTGACAGTTGTAAATGATCTTTAAAAATACAACGCTTAATTCAGCTTTTGGCAATACTATAAAATTATTTTCATATTTAAAAATCAGGGGAAAATACAAAGTATTTACTTTAAACAAGAAATCAATTCCATGTCAATAGTGATGTGATTGCAGACATATATATATATATATATATATATACAGTAAACCCCCGCTATTCGTGGGGTTACGTTCCTGAGAAATGCCATGAATACCGAAAATGCAAATACTGAGTTACGGCTCCCATATTAATAAAGGGGTTCTGTATACAGTGAAATGCAAGCATATGGCATTCTTAGCGAGAAACATCCAAGCTCGCGATTTTGTCGTCCCTCTCCCCCCACTCACTGAGCGCTGTTTTGACCGGAAAAGATTATTTTAGCCACGCCTATGTTTTTTCACGGCACTTTAAAATTCACATTTTTTTAGGTTTCATTTTATATTAAATCAGCGACTGCGAAACCGCGAATACAGATACCGCAAATAGCAGGGGTTTACTGTATATACATACATACAGAGTCCAGTCACAATATTATGATCACCCCCCCCCAATGCAGACATCACACATGCCTAGCAAATCATACAGCGCACGTGTCAAGTTCACACACCACAAGCATATATAAGGCTTGATGTTCAGCATCTATGAACACTAACAGCCTCTGTCATCATGGGCAAAGCACGCGACCTATCAGACCTGGAAAAAGGCATGATCATCGGCTATCGGGCCAGGAGTGACAGCATTTCTGAAACAGCGGACTTTGTGAAATGCTCATGTGCTGCAGTGGTAAAAGTGTATCAAGACTGGATGAATGAGACAGTTTTGACGACCCAACACACCAATTGTGGAGCCCCCACGTGCCATACGGTTGGTCAGGACCCATCGGCATGCTACTGTTACTCAATTGGCCATCCAAATGAACCATGGGGCCACCAGAAAGGTCTCCAACATGACAGTGCAGTGAACCATGTTGCGCATTGGGCTCTGGCAGATGCTTGCTGACAGCTGTTCATCGCAAACAATGCCGTCAGTTTACACAGCAATACTGACACTGGACCCCGGCCAAGTGGCCTTCTCTGATGAGTCATGGTTTCTGCTCCACCGAGTGAATGGACAGTGGCATATTAGGCATGAAACCTCCGGGAACATACGCCCGGACACGATTGTTGGCAGAAGGCAGGCTGGTAGTGGCGGCGTTATGGTTTGGGGAATGTTTTCATGGAATGGCTTGGGTCTGCTGATACCTCTGGAGGGCATTCTGAATGCAAATGGTTACCTATCAATTGTCGCCGATCAGGTACACCCATACATGTGGACCGTATTCCCTGGGGGCGATGGTATCTATCAGCAAGACAATGCATCATGCCATGTCTCCAGAATTGTCTGTGAGTGGTTTGAGGAGCACGACAAACATCAAGCTACTCCCTTGGCTACCAAATTCTGCAGATCTTAACCCAACTGAAAATCTATGGGACCATCTCGATCAACATATCAGACAGAAGGATCCTCCACCAAGGAATCTACAGGAACTCCAGGGTGCACTGCAGCCTGCATCATCACAGATACCCGTAGCAACCTTCCGCAGACTTATTGAGTCCCTCCCGCGGCGGCTGGCTGTGGTGCATGCTGCGAAAGGTGCATATTCTGGATACCAGGTAGGCTGTCATAATAATGAGACTGGACCTTGTATGTCCTTGTGCTAGAATCTTCCTATTTTCCAGATTACAAAAACATAATAGTATAAATACATCTAAGAAAAAAACTGATAAGAAGTTTTATCCATCTAAAGTGGTCATGCAATTTGTAGAAACAGAACTCTATCCAATATTTGATCAGACATGTTATTTATAAGGTTCTGATGTTTACAAATACATTACCTGTATATTTGGGAAATTTTGAGTCCTATTTCACATTTGGGATGAACATTACTTTGAATTTCAAGTAGTTTAGTTTTTTTTTCCTGATTAATGCCTTTTTTTTTTTTTTTTCCAAATTAATTTACAGCTATATGGATTTTCATTTTGTTATGGGCTGCTATCCATTTCACTTTTTTTTTTTTTTTTTTTTTATATGACTTGTAATTCAAGTTAGCAAATTCAAACTCGAATACTCAATTAAATCAAAGTTTCTTTCATTTAGTATGCTTTGGAGAAATTAGGTAAAATGTCTTTCTGATGTTTAACACATGCATTTGTTTTTCTATACATATCTATTGGATCTTGGAAAGGAAGCTGTTGCTCAGGTCATTGGGCAATTTCAATCCAGCAACTTTAAACTGTAAGGATACTGGAAGAAATCATTACAATAAATCCTTGAAAATTAAGGCCTTATATGGTTTGAGCAAGCTCAATGTTGATGGAATTCTTCCTCTTGCTCAGATTACTCACCTGAGGGGACATAAATTCAAATTGAGGAAAGACAATTGTAGAATAGATGTGCAGAAATTTGCCTTTAGCCAGAGAGTGGTTGATAGTTGGAACAAACTTTCATCTGTTGTAGTGGCGGTCAACAACTTAAATAAGTTCAAGGTAGAACTAGACAAACATTTGGAGTGAATGGATGGGTGAAATGGGAAGGGTTTTTTTTCTGGTGCTACATAAGCTTGCTTTCTTGCATCATATGCCTATGCTAATACTAATCTATTCTCAAACACCTCACATACTTGCAAATCTGAATGCACATTTCCATTCACAATGGAAGTGTTCATTCAGATTGTTTCAATAATAATAGTTACTGACATGAACATGCTCCCTAACTATTCCTTTGTTGTTGTCAAGTCATAAATGCTACGTGGTGCAAAAAATGAGTTGATATAACTTTTTTATTTCAGAAATTGCTTTGATGCCACATTCCTAGGCTTTAGCCATACTTTCATTTCTTTAAATTAAAAATAATAAAAAAATGCACTTACCTTACCCATCAGGCAGATTACGAGAAATATTTGACAAAGGATGCAAAGGAAAACAGCAAAGGGTTCTTTACTTATATAAACTCTAGAAGGAAAAGGATTAATCAGATTGGACCACTTAACATAGATGGGTTGCAGTAGCGTAGCTACCCTTTTTTGGGCCCGGAGGCAAAGAACATGTTCTGGACCCAACTTAATTAATGAAAATTGCAAAAAGACGAGATATCCAAAGACGCTACACCCCTAAAGGGCCCAGGCCCGTAGGCTACCATGTAGGCAGGCAATTGCCTTGCCTGCCTACATGGTAGCTATGCCACTGATGGGTTGACTATTGATGATCATGCTCAGGTAGCTGAAAACTGAATGAGTATTCTGAATCTACATTCACACGAGTTATTCAATGAGGGGAGTGCCAGACGTTTATCAAACTCTAACAGGGAGCTAAGTGATTTTGTAATAACTGAGACAAAAGTGGAGGAGAAATTGTTGAAGTTAAACATAAAAAAGGCACCTGGGGTGGACGGGAACTATGCAGTTATATTAAAGAAGGCAGCAAAGGAAATAAGCAAACCGTTAGCCATAATTATGATAGCCTCCTGGACTCAGGGGAGGTCCCCATGGACTGGAGGTGTGCAAATGTATCACCAATTCACAAAGGGGGTTCAAAAGGTGACACAAGTAATTATAGACCTGTTAGTTTAACTTGTGTTCCGGGGAAAATAATAGCGTTACTGGTAAAAGAAGCATTGCAGGATCATCTAGAGAAGACTGCAGTAATAGTTAAGACACAGCATGGATTTGTTAAAGGGAGATCTTGTCTGACCAATTTGATTGGATACTATGATGTGGTCATAAAGGAACCAAATGCCAAAAATAATTTTGATATCATATACTTGGATTTCAGGAAAGTTTTTGATACTGTTGCACATGGAAGACTGCTGTACAAATTGGAGAGATATGGCATTAAGGGTAAGTTGCTACAATGGATAAAGGGATGGTTGAGTGGGAGATGACAGAGAGTGGTAATCAATGGACACTGCTCTTCGTGGTCAAATGTTATTAGTGGAGTTCCCCAGGGTTCGGTGTTGGGCCCATTGTTGTTTTGTATATTTATCAATGATATTGATGAAGGTATATCAGGTTTAATGTCCAAGTTTGCAGATGATACAAAGGTTGGCAGGGTTGTTAGCGACAGTATAAGACAGTATGCTACTCCAACAGAAGTTTAACATTGACAAATGCAAAGTACTGCATATGGGTAGCAATAATCCAAGAGAAACGTACCAACTGTGTGGTATTACACTCAGGGAAGTGGAAAGTGAAAAGACCTGGGGATATTTGTGCAGTCAAATGTGAAGTTTGCTGACAGTGCAGACAGGCTGCCAGGCAGGCCATGGAATCTTGGCAATGATATAGTCAGTGATTATCATGTTATACAAGGCAATGGTCAGGTCACACTTAGAGTACCATGTACAGGTCTGGAGGCCTTATTTTAGGAAGGATGTAGAGTTGCTAGAACAAGTACAAAGAAGGGCAACAAGATTGGTGAGGGGAACAAAGGGGTGCTCTTACCAAGAAAGGCTTAAATTCTGCAAATTGCAGTGCCTGGAGAGTAGGCACCTGTGAGGTAATCTGATTGAGGTGTATAAGGCCTTGAGTGGGATGAGCAAGCTGAATTCTTATGGGATTCTTCCTCTTGCTCAGATTAAGAACTTGAGGGGGCACAGATTTAAACTGAGGAAAGACAGTTGTAGAATAGATGTGTGGAAATTTGCCTTTAGCCAGTGGGTAGTTGCTTGGTGGAACAGACTTCCATCTTTTGTTGTGGAAGTTGATAGCCTAAATAAATTTAAGGCTGAGCTGGACAGGAATTTGGAACAAATGGAGGGGTAAAATGGGAGGGATTTTTTTTTTTTGGCTGATGCTGCATAAGCTTGCATCAGCCAAAAAAAAAAAAAAAAATTCTTGCATTGTATGCCTCTACCAATGCTAATCTGTATTTTCTAATTTCCCAAAGAGCAAATGCTTCACCTCCACAAATATGCCCAGATTGCTCTTTAGTTATAAAAAGAGTAGTCTTGAATTTCAATTTCAGTACTCAAAAGATTAGGACCCATAAAATTAAAGATTAAATGATTTGTTATATATACATGCTATACCTGAGACATACATAAATTCCTTCAAATGTATGTATTTAATTTTCAAGAAAGAGTTTTATAAAAAATACTACTCACACAGTGCTGCTGTTTCATCACATCACTATTTTCATCAGATGTTATTTTCCTTTTCAAATCTTTTTTGTTCCTCAGATCAAACATCTGTTCTAGTAATTCCCACAGGCATGAACCTTTGGGATAGTTGTTGTCCACAAGACTTACAAGATAATAATTATGGCAAATTGATAATAAAAGTTCATAAGAAGGAGAATCATGAGGATATAATTCAGCCCACTGTTCTTCCCAAAGAGCAAATGCTTCATCCTGAAATTCAAATATGTATAAAGAGCATTAATTCATATCATGTCATTATATTTTATATATCAAAAAATACAAATAATATGACAGCTGCATTTCATTTTATTCAAAAGAACAAATCCAGCTCTAAAGGTTGATGCAGCCAAGTGATCAAACATGAGGGTACATTTGCATTTCAGATGACTGTGGTTCAAGCCCGTGTGACTATTGCATACAGTGATGTTCTGGTATTCTATCTATCCTGCAGACTCTTTTGACCCCATAGTATCATTCCAAAGTATAAGAAGAAAATTTATTTATTTATATAGTTATTACCAAAGAAGTCCAAATCTCACAATGCCATGATATAGTTATGTTCAAGGATAAAATCAAAAATAACAAAAGCACCAAGCACATTGTGGAAGTCAAGACTTTATCATACCTTTATTTCTTTAAATTAAAAAATAATAGTAGTAAAAAAAAAAGGAAATATACTTACAATATTTACCAGTATACTGTGATGTATATTCAAAAGCAGATGGTGAACTTTTCCACCATATAAGCTACTTACAAAATAAACAAGGTTTCAAGATCAACTTATTAAAATTTTCTGTGTATCTCTAACTGAAATTACATCATTTGTAGAATTATTACAATTTTTTTATTATATAAAAAAAAAAAAAACATTAAGCATAAAAATTTGAAGTAAACTGAAAAATGAAATCAGGAAAAGTAATTAATGAGATTTCTGCATTAGTGTTCTCCAGAAAATTATATCATATTTTTATCTCTATGCTGTGCAATTGCTCAATCAATTGCGAGTGACCATTTGTCTCTCACCTTTGAAAAGCTTAGTAGCCCATGTTAATTGTATTTAATATTAGCCACACAGTGCAAGGAAGTCACCAGTTTTTGTTGCACTGGTCAAAAAAAAAATAAATCAATATATAATAATAAAATACAAAAATAAATAAAAATATACAAAATAAATAATAATAAAAAAAAAACTATAAAAAAAACACAAATAAAACTAGAAACAAAATAAACAACCAATTTGCTAGTTCTGCAATACGATGTGGATTCTGATAACAGATGGGCGATTCATACTTTAGACTTGAAAATAATATCCACAAGGATTTTGAAATGTTGTCAAAATTGGCCTATAAGTAGTTGGGTTATTGGAATGTTTTCAGTAAAATTTTGTTTCAATAAACTCGATAATTTTTTGTCTTTAAAATTTACATAAAATGCAGTTGTTTAATTTCTTATTAGAATTTAACAACCAACCTTCTCACATAGGTAACTATCCAGATGATTCTGAACTTCTCCAGGCTGTATGCCTCAACTACCTCTGGAATAAATTCAAAAAATAGCAAGGGCTTAATTTTTCAGTACTCACCTTGATCGATCTGCAATTGTTATGGTTTGAATGGCAAGAGGTGACTAGCTTTAAGGTGATTGGTTCTTAAATTAAGGGGTGGGTAAATAGTAGTTATGATAGAAACGGGATAAATTACTACCTCTGGAAGTAATTTATTCCAGTAATGAACAACATGATTGATAGAAGACAACTGTGCAATCCACTCTAAATCTCTTTCCCTGTAATTTGAATTTATGATCTCTAGTTCTGGAATAATTTATAACAGCAAAAACTTCACTTTCATTCATTTTAATATTCCCTCAGACCCTCAGAGATTTCAGTTAGGTCCTTTCTAAAGTTCTTGGTTACCAAGCACTATAGCCCACATATTTGATGTCTTACCTCAGATGGGTGCCCTTTTGCCAATCCAACCAAGTGGGTGGCCCATCTCTGGAACATTTTGGGAAGTCTGTTTTTTTTTTTAGGTGCAGACTTTTAACTATAGACCACCGACTGGTCTATAGTTACCCACTTAACTCTTAGAGCTGCCTCTATACACTTGGAACATCTCCAATCCAGAGGAATTTCTCCTGAGTCCAATAATGCCTCCATAATTAATGGTTCAATGCGCTCTCCCACTGCTGACTTCAAAATTACTGGGTATATGCCATTAACTCTTGGAGCCTTATCTGCCTATAAGTTTGAAAGTTTTTATAATAAACAATCATCTGTAATTTCAGTATTGTTAATTTCAGACTTCTTAGCCTTGAGCAATAAGGGTAATCAAGTCAAGAAGGAAGTAATTAATATTGAAAAGTACATGCGTGCAAAGTTTTTATTTTTACAAAACTTCACACTATAATAAAAAAAACCTCACTCCACAGAGTTCATCTCCTACCAAAAACTCACTACAGGAATTCCCTGACTTACATAATACTCGACATATGCAAATTCGACTTTACCTAAGTTTTTGCTGGCCGGTACAAACTTAAAAAAATGGTAGAAACGTATTTTTCATCTCGTAGGAATAAATGGAAGTATTGTGAAAATATTGTAATGTGTATTGTAAATTCAAAAACCTCAGAAGTTGAAATTTTCGCTAATATAACTAAGCTATTTATCTCTCTAAAAGGTCATTTTTGTAATGGAAATTGCACTACACTTTCATCGTTATCATATGTTCTGTTATAACAATCAATTTTGAATGCCTTTGTGATATTTTTCAAAAATACATTTCTGGAGGTCACCATCATAAAACAGTAAAAACAATTTGCACTTAACAGTTTATTGGGCTTTTCTGTTAGTGGATCTAATTATAAACTGGTAGTAAACTCGATCTTATTGCATTTTCAATAATCCCGATAACTGGAGTTGTGGGTGCTTTTACGTTATTATGGTGAAATGTGTTCCCCCTTCACTGAAATCTTCAATCATATAAAAAACATAAATAAATTTTCAGAGTCTTCTCTTCATTCCTATTTACTTATTACAATGATGATGGGAAAGTGACCAATGGAAAGTGCAAGTGCTGGCAGTGCTAGGAAATGAAATGAAACAAAATTGATTTAGAAATGAAGATGAAAGTATGTGGTGAAGTTGCCAGTGCTGATTCTGCAGCTGCAGAGAAATTTTGTGATGTGTTGGAAAAAACCCCTTCTAAATCTCCACAACTCTCAACTTCTGCAGCTCCGTGCTTATCAGCTGGAGAGTTAATTCTGGCAATGATGCTCAAAAGGTAAAACTTGCTGGTGTTATGCCTGTCTCTTCTCTCTTTTTGTAATTTTATAATTTGCAATTTTTGTAATTTATCCTGTGCATGAGATAAAAAAATTGAATAATTCTATTTACATGTTCGCTGAACATTTATTTTTTGCTTCTATCAAATTCAGCATGCATAGTTGCGAGTGCAGAATTTCCCTAAATAAGCATTTAGGGAAATTCCGACTTATGTAGTGTTGCTCCGGAGATATGCGGTGGTCATTCCCTGACCTTTCCACATCCTCTATATTTGGTGGTCATGGGCTTGAACCCCAGTCTAATCAAGAAGCATGTGCTACGCACTGCTGCTCCTGCCCACCTGGCTACGGAGGTGCCCTTATGTAGTGTTCTGTGGAATGCAACCCTTATGTAAGTCAGGGAGTTCCTGTATTGTGAACACACACACCATTTAAGAACTCACTTGAGAAAGGGTTAATAAAGCTTCAGTATGATTCAATTTGCTTAAGAGTTGGTGAATTGCATGAGGTTCTTAACTGAATTAGCATTAGCAGAGGCATTTGATGCAAGAAAGCAAGCTTATGCAGCATCAGCCAAAAAAAAAAAAAAAAAAAACCCACTTCCACTTCACCCCTCTGTTCGTTCAAAATACCTGTCCAGCTGAGCCTTAAACTTATTTAGGCTATCAACCTCCACCACAAGGGATGGCAGTCTGTTCCACCAACCAACCACCCGCTGGCTAAAGGCAAATTTCCGCACGTCTATCCTACATCTGTCTTTCCTCAATTTGAATTTATGCCCTCTCAGGTGATTTTTCTGAGTTAGAGGAAGAATCCCATCAGCATTGAGCATGCTTAAACCATTCAAGGCTTTATACACCTCTATCAGATCACCTCGCTGGTGCCTAGTCTCCAGACACTGTAATTTGCAAAACTTAAGCCTTTCTTCGTAAGAGCACCCCTTTGTTCCATTCACTAATCTTGTTGCCCTTCTCTGTACTCGTTCCAGCAGCTCTCCATCCTTCTTGAAATGAGGCCTCCAGACCTGTATACAGTACTCTAGGTATGGCCTGACCATTGCCTTATACAATGGAATAATCACCTCCTTATCCCTGCTGGAAAAATTTCTGTATATCATTGGCAATACTCCATGAGCTACTCTTGCAGCCCGTCTGCACTGCTCAGAGAACGTCATATCTGCCTGCACAATCACCCCCAAGTCCCTTTCATTCTCTACCACTGTCAGTGTAGTACCACAGAGTTGATACGTTGCTCTGGGGTTGCTGTTTCCCATGTGTAGTACTTTACATTTGTCAATGTTAAACTTCATTTGCCACCTCTCAACCCATCTGCTCAACCTTTCCAGATCCTGTTGCAGCAGCATAGTGTCAGTAGTGTCCTTGACAACCCTGCCAACCTTTATATCATCTGCAAACTTGGACATTAAGCTTGATATACCATCATCAATATCATTTATAAATACAGAAAACAATAGTCATTTAGACAGATAATGAATAGTCATTATCTGTCTGGAATTAGTTATTACTTATCTGCCAAGGGAAAAAAAGGATATCAATCACTATGTACTCATATATACATTCATAATTTTAACATCTATGACCATATACCCTTTTTTTCCATGTCCATGTTAATTATAAATATAATAATCTATTATATAAAATTAATTTCACTAAATTACCTTCCAGACTTTAAAACTGACAGGATCCACAACAGTTGGCTGTATTATTTCTTTTCCTGGAAATACACCCCAAGTAACAGCAATTGGAGTATGCTTATGGCAGTTAGTATAACTTTCATCTCCCTGAGAATAAAAATGTCATAACTTCACTAAATGCACACATCTGCAATTATTACAAGCTCAAGAATATTAAAATATATATATATAAGAGATGCATACATAAATCAGCTAATCATAAATGACGATATCAGAAATAACGATTATTGCTGTCATGAAATGAGCAATTTTTATATCTGTAAATCACTATGATAGCCAAGTTTTCAGATCACCTGATGGAACATATTTCCAAACAATGAATATATGGAAAACAGTCTGCAGACCATAAGCAGAATTGCAGAAAGTGCTGTATATTGGTTATCGTGGATATCAAGAATCAGTCTCTAGCAGTTATTCAAATTTTGGATCAACACCTGCTAAATAACTAGATAATTTTAATTAACTTTTTTATTAAAAAAACCATGATAAAAGGGATACCATTAATTTTGGACTTACTTTTTAAAATTATAAAACTCAAATAACATAGGAACACGATTTTCTCAAAACAAGTGTATGTAACTTAATGTAGGTACATCCACTTGTTGTGATATCAGTATTAATATTGGAATTGGAAAAATAATGTGAATTTATAACAGCATCAACAAAATAAAAACAGATTTTTTTAAATCAGTTTTTTTCAGTCAGATAAGGTTTATTCATTAGTAATTTAAATTAAAAACATAAAAATTTTTATATATGCCAACTCAGTGCAATCACACTAAACCTTTTTGCTAATGCATTTTTAAAAGAAATACAGCATCCTGTATCAGTATTTAGTGGTGTGAAAAGTTCCAATAAATCTAACATAGTAATTAGTAGCAGGTGTTCCCCCAAAATAAAAGGAATATTATTACCAAAACAAATCATCTAACATATGAAACACAAAACAGGCACTGTAGTAATTTTAATTTGTAATGTTACGATCAAGGACAGAGAACCCATGACCAGAGCAATCAGCCAAAAAAGAAATGGCATTAAGCTTTTATTTCTTATTTCACACTAAAATTTTAATCTTCTATAACAGAAGTGATGTCTGAAACTCATGATTTTTATTTTGTATTATTATTTTTTTTTTCTTTTTTGCAAATTTGGAAGTAGGACTATAAACTCTAAGTAACAATTTATAAACAACCTATTAATGATTGTAACCAGCTGTTTCCTGAAATAAAATACATAAAATTAAAAGCTTGGTAAAGGGGAAAATCTGGCTTTCATATATTTTTTTCTTTCTTTGGGAGAGGAAGAGGAGGGAGGGGGTAAAAGTATATGAAAGTTGTTCTGTTTAATGCAGAAGCAAAAAATGCTACGAAATGCTTTTAGAATAATATTAGTAGGTTAATTACCCATATAATCCCTCCACCCAGATATGCCCATGAGATGGCAAATTATAACCTCCAAAATTACTTATTATAAGCATTTCTGAACTTGAAAATTTTTATTTTTTAGAAAATGTTTAAGTCCAAAAGTTACGTTAATATGATATTTTATCTCATTTCTTGTTTTATCATATAATTACCACAGTTATTTAAAAATTTTTAAATTAAAGCACAGCAATTAATATTTTTATTTGTCCTACAGTTGAAAAAAGTTGCCAGCTCGTGAAGTGGATGTTAACATAGATTATTGGGAGAACACTGCAAATAATTGCCATTTTTCTCTCTCTTGTAAAAATTATGTATTGAACTAAATCCATCTCATTTTTAATATTATAGTCTTCTAATTACCCCTCAATGAAAATAACAGATCCTTGGCTTTTGTTTTTCTTTGGCAGCCAGCATGCAAGCAAAACTGACAATATTTCTTATATGCTGATTGCCAAAAAAATTAAACCTAGTATAAACAACTTTCATAGCTCATAACAGAATATCACTGGATTATCATCACTTGTCAATCTGTTCAAGTTTTAGCAACACGATGTACAGCATGGATTTTCACTATCTTTAAGTTTCTTTGCATGAAAATAACTGTCAAACAGACTAATGGCCAATTTCTTTTATTCATATCATAATAAAATTAAGCAATAGTTAACCTACGTAATGGTGCAAATAGGATTTCATCATCATTTTAACACCGCTGTAAAGTTCTTAATTAGCACATGGCCAATCTCCTTTGAACCTCCTTAACCAGAGGTGGACTGGGTCAAAAATTCTTTTACCAAGGAAAAAAATAGAATGTATCGGAGATCAGAGTGTAATATTGAAAATCACATTGACCTCTGGTCCACCGGGGTTTCCCTGGTAAGTCTTAGAGTCAATCCGCTCTGTCCTTAACCTTAAGATTCAGTAAACACTCATTAATTCAGTTACAGTTAATCCGGATTGAAATACAAAAAATTCTTTCACAGCTGAACACTGTACTTTGAAAGACATGGGATTTAGGAAGGCAGAAGAGTCACTCTGACTGTGCAGAGAGAGCAGAACATACATCATTGTCTTGCATATTTTTCAGTACTGTTGTTGACTCTGAGTCAGACAGGTGTTATTGTTTATATTGCTTCATTTGCATACTTCTTTAAATGTATATATGTACATAAGTTAACATATTTTATATATTATGGGTTTATGTAATTGTTGGCTAAACCACAATCCCATTGCCTTGTTGATGTCCTTGTATGTAGACTGTTTCATCGTTTTTCTGATAGTCGTGCCTTTAACGCTATCAGATGTGCCCACAAAATCTAATAGCTTCCCTTTATATTTTACGATGTCACGTATGGTTTGGTTACCAACATTATAATGGTTCATTAAAGATTTAACAGATGCACAGTTTTCAAACTTTTGAATAAGTTAAAAGTTTTTGTCCAATTGAAAACAACTGTTTTGCATTTACCCATCATTTTCACAATTTTTAAACAAAAAAAATATTTACTATAAAAAAACTGACATTCCGGACATAAATAATGAAACAAAATTTGACTTTTTGCGGTGCGACAGAACACAACAATCAATGCGACACACTAAAACTAACTAAACATTTCTTCTCTTTCCATTGCTTTATTTTTTTTTTTTTTGAGCGGCAGGTGTGAAAACAGCAGAGGTTGCGGATAATAGGTACATTCGTCTCCCAATTACGACTTATAACATGCTTCGGGTAGCTTATTTATGACTTGCAAAACATCTGTTTATATGTATTCTATTTATTTTATAATAGAATACATTCGATGTATTCCATTACTTGAATCTTATGATTTCAGGTAGATATATGTATATAAATTTTTTTTTATACTTTGGAGTGTCTTGAAGTGTGCCAGTTAATCTGATCCCCATAAAACAAGAGTCTGCTGTACAACTTCTGAGTCTTCTATCAATCGATAAATGTATTGTCTTTTTATAGTTTTTAAATAAAGGCTCTACAGTAATATATTTTTTAATTAATTTTCACCAGCACTATCATTAATGTGTATATCATTAAATTTTCTATTTTTATTTTTGTTCTAAGTTTTTTTGTCTTTTAGGGCTATCTCTTGCTTCGCTAATCCGGATTATCATTTAATCCAGATGCTCTCTCCCTCCGCTAATCCAGATTGGCTCAGAATCTACTGTATTATCAGGTTTGCTAATTAATTATAGTTAAGTCTACAGCAAAAGCAAAAGCCTCAAGTTATGAAAACTTGAGGCTTTTGACATACGCGTCTTTGTTAATGTCGGTTATAGCCTCTTTTTGTATATAGAAGTTTTGATGAGGGAATAGAGGGCATTATGTCGAAATTTGCATAGGATGTAAAGATTGGGAAAGCAATTAATGATCAGTGTCAATATGCATTCTTTCAAGATGACTTGAACAGCCTCAAGGATGGCCAAAAAAGTGGTAAATACATTTTAATGTGGCAAAATGCAAAGTCTTACATTTGGAGAATAGCAAGCCCAAAATAATTTATACACTTGGTGGGGTTGAATTAAAAACAGCAGAGAAATAAAGGGATCTGGGAATTATAGTACAGGTGAATATGAAGTTCTGTGAGCAGTGTAGAGAGGCACTGAGGAAAACCAAGGGTGCAAGAATATTTGTTGATTTTTTTTTTTTTTTTTTTATGTAAACCCCAAACACGAGAAGTATTAGAACCTATAGTACTTGGTACCATGCTTAGGTTGAAGGTTGAGAAGACAAAAGAAGATATTTGTTGACATTGGACTTGAACTTCTGTAGACTGTAATTTTCAGAAAATACGTATGAAGGAAGGTTGTTCCAGAAAAAGGCAGTTGAATGAATAAACGAGGAAGATGAAAAGTTGGTTCTGTGAGTTTGAAGTTGGACAGTAAATGGATGTTGGCTGGTGGCTGCACGTGTTCGGACTGTTTTGAAAGAGAGAGAGAGAGCAGAAATTATAGAAGCCAATTCAGAAGAACAGTGCCCATGGACGTATCTGTAGAAGAGGCATGCAGCAGAAACAGTACGTCTATGAGACAGAGAGTGGAAAGACTCTGTTAGAGATGAATCATTAATTAACCTAACTGCCCTCTTCTGAATGGAATTAAGAAGCCTGAGAGAGACTGCCCTCTTCTGCATGGAATTAAGAAGCCTGAGAGAGGTTTTGGAGGCACCACCCCAGATGTGGGAACAATATT
This sequence comes from Mastigoproctus giganteus, assembly GCF_048544385.1. Lineage (NCBI taxonomy): Eukaryota > Metazoa > Arthropoda > Arachnida > Uropygi > Thelyphonidae > Mastigoproctus > Mastigoproctus giganteus. The sequence goes on from NC_143576.1 coordinate 172,398,716, forward strand.
CCACGGTAGGGCGGATTTGCGATTTATACAGAGTGAGTAGCTGTTTGGAAGAAAAGTAACGCCGAGAGCGAAAGAGAAAACCAAGTTTTTTAGATGCAGAGGAAGCAACATTTGTAATGTGCTTATGCCAAGAGAGATTAGAAGTAAAAAAAGGGTAATCCCCAAAAGAGATATATCATTTTGCCTAGAAATCGTAGTGTCACCAAAGATAAGCATAGGAGCAGAAGAATCCTTTTTTCCGAGATATAAGACAAGACTGAGTTTTACAAGAGTTGAAATCAACTAAGTTGTCTTTGCCCCACTGGAGAATTACCTGAAGATCAGCAATTAAGGAATTGGTAGCAGATTTTCGAGAAGTTGAAGCTGATTAAGCAGGGCAAGGTTTCTCAAATTGGAAAGTGGAATGCAATGTGCTATCATCGGCAAAACTATGGATAGGATTTCCATTCAATGGAAGAAGGTCATTAATATACAAAAGGAAAAGAGTGGGGGGAAAGAACTGAACATTGGGGGACACCGGCATTAGTGGAGAAGTTAGAAGACAGAGAGCCATCTACCATCACCCTCAGTGAGTGATCAGAGAGAAAACTGGATAACCAATTACAAAAAACAGTTTGCAAACCATAAGACGGAAGCTTGTTTAGAAGACCTTTATGCCAAACACAATCGAAAGCCTTTGAGATGTCAAAAGCAACTACTTGTGTTTCATCGAACCTTTCCATTGAATTAGTCCATAAATGGGTAAAATAAGCCAGAATACCACCAGTGGATCGACACTGATGGAATCCATAGTGGCGATCACTGATCAGACAGAAGGTTTCTAGGTAATTTAAGAGTTGGCGGTGAATTGATTTCTCCATTACTTTAGAAAGAGTAGAAGTAATTCAATGGAACGATAATTGGATGGGAGGGATTTGTCACCCTTTTTAGGAACTGGCTGGATATGAGAAAATTTCCAAGCACAAGGAAAAACAACTTTGGAATAAGAAAGTGAAAAAAGGCCGCAAAGAATAGGAGTAAGTTCAGGGCACAGGTTTTGAGAACAAGTGGAGAAATACCATCGGGACCTGGAGCTTTCTTAGCATCAAGATTCGTTAAAATCCTTCTGACATCCTTTTGACGGAAGACTACAGGAAGCATTGAATGGAACATGTTGGGAATGGTGGGAGGTGTTTTACCAAGATCATTAATACATGAGTTGGAAGAAAAATGGGATGCTAGCAGGTCAGCTTTATCCTTGGCTGAAGTGACAACAGAACCATCTGGTTTGGACAGAGGTGGGAGCAGAGATGGGTAAAAGTTTCGGCCAACAGCTTTGGCAAGAGACCAGAATGCTCGGCTACCATTAGGGCAAGAAGCAAGTTTTCTACTCTTAGCCTGTTCAAACTCTAGTTGGGACTGATTAATAACTGCTTTACAATTGTTGCGAGCTTTGGTTTAAGCAGAAAATGAAACTGAAGAATTAGAAACAAGCCAATTACAATATGCAACGTTCTTCTCTTGAACAGCCTTAGCACATTTATTGGAAAACCAAGGTTTAGATAAAGGACGAGATTTTAAAGTGGAGTGTGGGATAAAGGATTCCATTTCTGCAAGAATAATTTCGCTGACTCGATCTGAGCAAATGTTTACATCAGAAGTTACGAAACAGTAATCCGACCAAGGAAAAGAAGAAAAGAAATCTCGCAGGTCATCCCATTTTGCATTCTTGTAATGCCAAACAACACAAGGTTGGGAATAGCCATGAGATAAAGGCTCCACTGGAGAAGAGACAATCATCAAGTTGTGATCTGAAGTGCCTAAAGGACCACTCACTTCGACTGTGTACTTAGAAGGGTTGTTTGGGAGAAAAGATCAAGCATGTTGGCTGTATGATTAGGATTGTCCAGTATTCTTGTAGGTAAATGAACAATCTGTGCAAGGTCATTAGTAATTGCAAAAGCCTCGGCATCTCGACCAGCTGGGTCGGTGTGACTAGAAAACGGAAGCCAGCTGGAGTTGTGAACATTAAAATCACCAAGGAAAATTACCTCCCTGTTAGGAAAGTTGAATTTTTTTTAATTAGAGCTTAAAACACATTATTTCAAAACTTAAACACAAACTTAAAACACATTTGCTAAGAGAGGAAGTCAAAGAGCTCTAAGTGATTAGTGGAGTTGGGAGAACAGTAGAGACAACAGATGAATTTGACACAATGAGGTAGAGAGATTTTAAGCCAGAGAAGATCGAAGAAAGGAGATTCCAAATTGCCCAGTCTCTGACAGGGAATATCAAAACGGACATATGCACATGTACCACCTTTAAGGCGAAAGGAATCATACAGCGAATAATTTGGGCATCTGAGATGAGCAGTAGTTGAATCAACAGATAACTGAGATTCTGTCAGAAAGAGTACATGGGATTTGGCAGACTGCAAGTGGAAATGGACATCGTTGAGATTAGAATTGAGACCACGTATATTTGTGAAATGAATTAGGAAGTGTTTGGGAGGTTTAGATCTTTTCGCAGATAAGCTTGCTCTATTAGTTTGACAATTCATGGTGTATTCAATAGTAAGAAAAAGTGAGTGGGACATGCTGTATGAAGTAATGAAATTTTTGGACATGGCGTACATATGGTAAGAATATACCCAGATCCTTAACATAACGTGGCCTCGACAATACCCCCCCTCCCCGCATATACACTACTTGGACTCCCTCCAGTCACTATCTGGCAGAGTAGAGGTAGCAAGATTATACACTAGCTGATCCGGAAGCCTCCTAGAGCGTTACCAATAGGTCCGGTTCGGTGTACTAACTAGTGGCCGGCCTGCGAACACAGTTTTAGAGCTGTACCCTCGAAATGTAAGGAATATCAGATCTCGCCACGATGTTCATCATAACCTCAAAAGTCATCAATCATACTGCATGATGGAAGAGATGGGGAAGGGTTGACCAGAATTTAGCTCTAGAGACTAAACATGGGTTCCACCACTTCAAGCCTCCAATAAGCAAAGTGGTGGTATTGCACCGGTTGATGAGAGTCATCTACCATCTAATACTGCCTGGTAACATAGAGGGGCAGCATTCCTCCATGTGGTGTGGGCACCACACCTCGACCCCTGCTTACATTGGTTCACACCTGGGTGGTCACCCACCACGTACTTATGCATTCAGGTTATACCCAGGATTACTAACAGTCCCACCATCGTGAAGGTGCAAGCAGAGGATTTGGGTGTCACAGACTATCCAGACTTCGCCGAAATTGGGTCCACTTGACTTGAGTGTCACCCGAATATCAGTTCCATCAGCATTTTAGATTCTCGTGTAGCAAGTACAGTCGGTCCTCGTATAACACGTGTTTGCATTACACGAATTCGATCATACACGATTTATAAATAGGGGAACGTTATCTTATATAACACGAACCGAATTCGCTTATACACGATTCGCCTTTGTGTTTACAAGAAATGGCAGTCGAACGCGGAATCACCCCAACTGAACGCAACACGATAGGAATGAAGAAGATTCTGAAAATGTATTTATGTGTTTGATATCAGTGAAGGGGAAACACATTTCACCATAATAACGTAAAAACCAACACAATTCCAGCTATCGATATAATCGCAAATGCAATTAGATGGAGTTTACTACCAGTTTATAACAGGTTCCACTAGCAGAAACGCAACTGGAAGTTGTTTTTATTGTTTTATGGTAGTAACCTCCAAAAATGTGCTTTAGTAAAATGCGAGGTGTTAATTAATAGTGTATCTCGGCCTTTACGGTGTTCTTTATTCAGTTGTGTACGCATAAACAGCGCGCAGCTTTGTTTATGTGTATCAAGCGTGCCTCCTCGTTTTGTAATTGTGCTTTATTCCCTAAAAATTAGTAAAATACTTAAAAGGTGTGAAAAGGAAGTGTCCTGGCTAAGACACTGCAGATTCAGAGAGAAAAAAAAAGCAATAACGATAAACAGAGGCGGACTGGGTCAAAAATTCTTACCCGGGAAAATTTATAGTGGCCTCATACTACGGTTTATAGCCAAAATCACACCGGCCTCCGGCCCATCGTGGATTCCCCCGTAAGGCTTATGGCCAGTCCGCTTCTGTCAATAGAGAAAAAATATGAAATTGTGAAACGCTTTGAGCGAAATGAAAGACCATGTGATATTGCACGTGCTACAGACCTAAATGAGGCAACGCCGAGAATTACAAAGAATGCGGAGAAAATAAAAACAACTTTCGTAGCGGGAACAACTCAAAGTGTAATTAAAATCCATTAGATTAAGACACAAGAATTGGAAGAGATGGAACGGCTGTCATCTCTTTGGATAGAAAATCAAACAAAAAAACAAGTTTGCTTACGATAGAAGCAAAAGCATTAGTAATATTTTATTACGACTTACGTATTATAATTTATACTTATGTATTATAAAATACGTAAGTATTTTATTACGACTATTTTATTTAATATAATAATTTTTTTACGAATAAAATACGTATTTTATTCGTAAAAAATACTTTTTTAGTATTAAAAAATACTAAAAATACTTTATTATAATATAATATTATTTTTATTACGTATTTTAATCGTTATAAAATACGTAAGTATTTTATAACGATTAAAATTACCCGATTATTTATTGTATTTGGTAATGTTTTGGTTCCAAATGTGTGTTCAATCTTGGGTGGTCGGCACCTAACCCTACTTTTCCCATAGGGCCTGTTGTTTATATTGCACGATTTTGCATTGCACGAGGATTTCTAGGAACGCAACTATCGTGCTATACGAGGACAGACTGTACAGCTTGTCTGGCATATCTGAGAGATTGTCTGTGACAACCTCGAGGACTACCTTGATGCTATCAAGGCAGTGTTAGGTGGGTCAAAAAACTGCTAGCTTGAGGTATACACAGACTAACAGCTTAAATATAGCTGCAGCTGCAGGCTCTAGTTAAGCTATTACTAACTTAACTAGAGGTGATTCTTGCACTGCTACTATTGGTACATGCAGCAGCCTGAAAAGCAAGGTGTCTGGGACTTGAAGCCTTGCTGTAAGTCATCGTGGAACAAATAATATTCATGGGCTGTTTTGGGGTAACTAAGAATAAGAATATGTGCATGTATACTTGCATGTACACTAATGCTAGGAGCATTTTATATAAATTTGATGAATTTGAAGTATTAATTAAATCATCAAATGCAGACATTGTAGAAATAGTAGGAACATGGTGTCACTCAGACATAAGTGTTGATAAATCTGAATATGGGGAATACAATGTTTAGAGGAAGGGCAGACAGGACAGGAGAGGTGGATTATCGATGCCATGCAATACCCTGCATAGCATTGATAATTGGTACCGAAACTATTCTGTGTTATGTGAAACCGTGCTGATTGAGGTATAATTATAATTGGTTTTAATTGAATGCTTATCAGAGAAAGTCTATAAACAAATTATAATAAATCTATAAACAATTTGAGCTTGATAGCCAATTAAAAGGATTTGAAATAAAAAATATTGCAAAAATTTTAATAATGAAATAATATTATGAGAGATAGAAAAAAAACGTTATTGTTTATTTAGGTATTTCAATGATAAAGTCTGTTGAAGTTGTGTCTTCTTTTTCTTGGCATACAAGTCTTTGTAGCATCAAATCCCATCCTGTAAAATTTGTCTTATTTTGATGCTATGTTCAACATTCAGATCTCCATTCATAATTGCCTTGAAGGCCATGTCAACCCCCCCCCCCCCGGAAAAGAAAAACTTTCTCCAATTCTTCTCTTGAAAATTCTTTTGGTTCTACTTCAGTGTAATGCACTTCAGAATTGTTTTCCTCTGCTTAATACGCAGTTTGCTTGTCAATTTCAAGGAGAGTTGCATCATCTGTCATTTGCATGTTAGTCAATGCAGTCATGTACATTGGCAGTGTTCAAAGTTCTGAATCCCAAGTCTTTTCCAATCTTCACAATGTCTTCAGCAATTGTCTGAACTTGCGATTCAAAACCAGTGAAATCATTTACCAAATGGGGCAAAACATGCTGCCAAACAGAATGCACATTGTTGGCAGTGATTCTAGCAAGATGCAGATATATTTCCAATCGTATTTAAAGGGGTGAAAAATAAATTGTGAAATGAAAAGTTTGAAAAGCTATCATGTCGTCTTGTCAGGATAGAATTTAGAATACTGAACACTGTTGTACGTTACTGCTGACTGCCTGAGGGGAGCTAATGGCATATGTGCATGTGAGACAAGTTGGCATCACAGCATATATGTACTGTACCTAGGCTACGACAATGCAGCATATATATGTAGAGTACGTGTCTAGGCTATTGAATGAGTTTTAATATGTACAGTAAATTTTCGACTTAAACTTAATTGAAAACAGTGTTATGGTGAAACTCGTGCTGTTTCACTATAACACAATTGAAGCCATGCTAAGCGAGGTATTGCTGTATATGTGTGTTAAGATATAATATGAATTAGGCACCATTACATAGTTTTGCCTCGGGTGCCACAAACGCTAGTGCCAGCCCTGCTTGCAGGCAGCATGACTGCAGTTCCCTACGGATGTCTTCAGACATCTAGTGGAGCTAATGCCTAAGCAAATAGCAGCTGTTATCTATGAAAATGGTGGCCCAACATGGCATTCCATAAGAGGTTATAATGCAGTGATCACTGAATGTATATACTTATATTTATTTATATTTTTAATATTGAAATGTATATTATTTTATAATTTATATTTAACGTAACAGGTTAGTGCATTAGCAGCATGTTTGTATACATAAGTGAATCACTGAAATGGTGAAAATGGCATCATTTTATCACTTATGTACAATCATGATGCTAATGCATCATGTTTGTATTTAATGATGCTAACTTGTTACATATGTATTTTCCATAAGTTGAGTCTTTAGCCCTTAAAATCTTTTCAGTCTATACTGTTGCACACAATCTGCATCTCTCATATCATGAAGTTATACTTCATAACTGGGTTGTCACATTACAACACCAGGGTACCAACATATCCACCGGAGAGGCCAAAGAGCCTAGAAATGGCTGTCTAGGTGGTGGTATCCAGCAAGAATAAGTAAATAGTCTTTTCCACTGGTGAAGCTTTGTGTTAAGTGAATTTTCTCTAAATTGAGGCTTTAGCCCTTAAAATCTTTTCAGTTTACAATTTATATTAAGCATAAAAAATTTATAAATTTTTATGCTTAAAAATTGACACATAATAAAGTTTTTAATAAAATATAATTTCATTTAAGAAAAATGTATTTGATATTCTTTGTAAACGAAAACTTTTTTATTTTTGTTGCTCAGAGCAAAACTGTAAATACAACTAATGAGCTTTCGGCTGGGAGGCAGCCTTCTTCAGATTGAATACATGAATGGCAGTTGGAATAGAGATGTGCACTGCCAGGATGGTGCGTGAGGCGCGTGGTTAATTGTTTGATGCTTGTGGCTGTGACATATCGTGGTGACGTGGCCAGCGTTTGTCTATGGATAGAATTACTGCCTCTGTGATGGGGTTAACTTGGCAACCACTGTTCCTGTTTAAGGAGGCATCCGAGCATTTTATATTTAACGATTCCAACCAGGTGCGCTTTAGGTAATGGTGGGACCTGTCCACAACCACGACATCGCGGTGTGGGTCGATGTCGTGGCGGGTTGTCCAGACATGCTCGGCGATAGCTGAGTGTTCTATATCTGCCAAGCGGATCGCCCTTTTATGTTCTGAGAGACGTTTCTCGAGTCGACGTCCAGTCTCTCCAAAGTAGCAGCTGGTGCAGTCACGGCAAGAGATGCGGTAGACCAAACCGCTCTGTAGAAGAGTGGGGACGGGTGTTTTTACGTTGGAGATAAGAGAACGCAGTTTCTTGCCTGGGAGTTGGATGCACTTTATCCCATATGATTTTAGAATTCTACCGATCTGTTGTGACAGGTTGGGGTAGTATGGGATAAATGCCCTCGTGGATGACTCATCCCTGTTGGTCGTCACGTTGTCGCGTGCCTGTTCTTTCATCTGCGGAGCTGGAGTGTGTCCAGGCGCGAGTTAGCAAGGTTCGGGCAGTGGAGAGGAGGTGGCCCCGCATGTGTGCTGACCGGAAGTTGGTAAATTGGCCAGCACACATTGGTTTGCGATAAACTGCCGTCTTCAAGCATGTGCCTTCGCGCCGGACAAGTGTATCTAGGTATGGTATAGAGTTGTTCGACTCCAGCTCAATCGTAAACTTTATGAAGGGCGATAGTGAGTTGAGGTGGGTTAGGAGTCGTTGACCTGAGTCTCTAGGGATGACAACGAACACATCGTCTACATAGCGACACCAAAAGGCGATGTGATCTGGCGCGTGTGTAAACGCACGTCCCTCTAACTCCTCCATCACGATGTTTGCTGTGACAGAGCTGACAGGGGAACCCATGGCTGTGCCATGTATCTGCTGGTAGATGGAGTCGTTAAACATGATTGCACCCCCTGTTAAGCACAGTCTGAGGGCGGCGGAAATGTCATCAGGCGTCAGCCTAGTTCTGTCGTTAAGGGTATCATCGTTGTCCAAGAGTTGTTTTGTGCAAGAGATGGCAAGTTCCACTGGGATGGAGGTAAATAGTGATATTACATCGAGCGAAGCCATGACCTGATCTTGTGAGATGGATAGAGTGGATCCTTTCTATGAACTCAACACTGTTGGAGACGGTGTAGGTGGTCTTGCCAACTAGAGGAGAAAGAAGTCTCGAGACAAACTTGGACAGCTCGTAAGTCGGTGATCCACAGCAGGATACAATTGGTCTTAGTGGTGTGTCTTCTTTGTGCACCTTCGGCAGGCCGTAAAACCGTGGGATCTGACACCCGGAGGCACGGAGGTGATTACGGGTTGACTGTGTGATTTTTTCTTGTTTCAGCCAGCTGTTGATGAGGATATTCACCTCTGACTCCCATCGTTCCAAAGCTCTGTTGGGGTTAACGGCTAAGGGTTTGTAGACGGAAGTGTCTCGTAAAAGCAGTAAGGCTTTCGCCATGTAATCAGCGTGGTTCATCACAACCGTACGACGGCCTTTGTCCGCCGGTAGGATGACGATGGACGAATCCTGTTTCAGTGCCTTGAGGGTAGAAATCTGCATACGGCTGAGGTTTGAAGAGACGGGGCGAGCATGGTGTAGAACTGCTGCAGTCTTCAACCGGATAGCGTTGGCTGTATCTTCCGGGAGGCGTGATAAGCTCGCTTCCACACCCAAGGCGATGTCGGTAACCGGTGGGTGCTTTGGAAGAACGGCAAATGTCATGCCAAGGGTCAATAAGTTTATTTGTTCTGCAGATAACTGCTTGCTGCTTAGGTTCAGTACAAAGTCCGTACAATTTGTGAGAGGTGTATTATGCTGGCGACGAACGATGGGAGTCAGAGGTGAATATCCTCATCAACAGCTGGCTGAAACAAGAAAAAATCACACAGTCAACCCGTAATCACCTCCGTGCCTCCGGGTGTCAGATCCCACGGTTTTACGGCCTGCCGAAGGTGCACAAAGAAGACACACCACTAAGACCAATTGTATCCTGCTGTGGATCACCGACTTACGAGCTGTCCAAGTTTGTCTCGAGACTTCTTTCTCCTCTAGTTGGCAAGACCACCTACACCGTCTCCAACAGTGTTGAGTTCATAGAAAGGATCCACTCTTTATCCATCTCACAAGATCAGGTCATGGCTTCGCTCGATGTAATATCACTATTTACCTCCATCCCAGTGGAACTTGCCATCTCTTGCGCAAAACAACTCTTGGACAACGATGATACCCTTAGCGACAGAACTAGGCTGACACCTGATGACATTTCCGCCGCCCTCAGACTGTGCTTAACAGGGGGTGCAATCATGTTTAACGACTCCATCTACCAGCAGATACATGGCACAGCCATGGGTTTCCCTGTCAGCTCTGTCACAGCAAACATCGTGATGGAGGAGTTAGAGGGACGTGCGTTTACACACGCGCCAGATCACATCGCCTTTTGGTGTCGCTATGTAGACGATGTGTTCGTTGTCATCCCTAGAGACTCAGGTCAACGACTCCTAACCCACCTCAACTCACTATCGCCCTTCATAAAGTTTACGATTGAGCTGGAGTCGAACAACTCTATACCATACCTAGATACACTTGTCCGGCGCGAAGGCACATGCTTGAAGACGGCAGTTTATCGCAAACCAATGTGTGCTGGCCAATTTACCAACTTCCGGTCAGCACACATGCGGGGCCACCTCCTCTCCACTGCCCGAACCTTGCTAACTCGCGCCTGGACACACTCCAGCTCCGCAGATGAAAGACGCAAAGAGATCACCAGAGTCAAAGTAGACCTGACGAGGTGTGGCTATCCCATCGACGTCCATGACAGGTGTGATCTACAGGCACGCGACAACGTGACGACCAACAACAACGCCAACAGGGACGAGTCATCCACGAGGGCATTTATCCCATACTACCCCAACCTATCACAACAGATCGGTAGAATTCTAAAATCATATGGGATAAAGTGCATCCAACTCCCAGGCAAGAAACTGCGTTCTCTTATCTCCAACATAAAAACACCCGTCCCCACTCTTCTACAGAGCGGTTTGGTCTACCGCATCTCTTGCCGTGACTGCACCAGCTGCTACTTTGGAGAGACTGGACGTCGACTCGAGAAACGTCTCTCAGAACATAAAAGGGCGATCCGCTTGGCAGATATAGAACACTCAGCTATCGCCGAGCATGTCTGGACAACCCGCCACGACATCGACCCACACCGCGATGTCGTGGTTGTGGACAGGTCCCACCATTACCTAAAGCGCACCTGGTTGGAATCGTTAAATATAAAATGCTCGGATGCCTCCTTAAACAGGAACAGTGGTTGCCAAGTTAACCCCATCACAGAGGCAGTAATTCTATCCATAGACAAACGCTGGCCACGTCACCACGATATGTCACAGCCACAAGCATCAAACAATTAACCACGCGCCTCACGCACCATCCTGGCAGTGCACATCTCTATTCCAACTGCCATTCATGTATTCAATCTGAAGAAGGCTGCCTCCCAGCCGAAAGCTCATTAGTTGTATTTACAGTTTTGCTCTGAGCAACAAAAATAAAAAAGTTTTCGTAATGAATCCAGAGCACGTAGGCCTTTTTTACTATATTCTTTGTAAAGTACATTATGTGGAATACCTGTAATATAGTTTGTGTAAGAAAAACACTAAGTCCACATATGTATTATGTGAAAATTTAGTTTATAACAGGAGTGATCTAGTGGTACAATTACATAATCATGCAAATACAACACTAAATTTGATTCTAGCTATGTTTCTGGATTCATGCTGAATCCTACCTTATAACCTCAATATATAATAGTCTTCTATAAAACACTATAACACAACATGATCCATGTACAGACTCACTCTCTCTCTCTCTCTCTCTCTCTCTCTCTCTCTCTCTCTCTCTCTCTCTCTCTCTCTCTATGTGGATAATAATAAATTAGCCAGAAACACAGTCGGCATCAAATTTTGTTTAGTGTTTAGCAGTCCACTGTATCATTAAATTTGTCCATAAGCAAACTTTTCACAAAACTTACATGTGGACTTAAAACTTTTCTACATAAACAATATTACAAGATGGTATTTCATTATCACGACCTCATTTAGCAATGAAGATAAATAAGCCAATGCATCTAAAATTTCTTTGAAAAAGTTTCTTTCACTTACTGCATAATTAATAATTTGGTAATTCACTAATGGAAAATTTAGCAATACTTCTCTGAGAGCTTCAACATTTTCTTGACAGGTAAAGAACTCCAAATATGCCTATAAAAGCAAATGCACATTTTTTATTTTTAATTTACATAAATAAGAGTGAAAAAAATACAACAATCATAAGATATCCATGTGATTATATGAATATGTGATGGGCTTTCAAAAAGTAATGAGATCTGTTTTCTTAAAATAAATTATTGAAGGTAAAGTTATTTCATGAAGTGCAAAATTAGGTATGAACATTCAATTACAAACATATTATTATCATTAGCCATATGGTACAAGGAAGCCTGAGGCTTATGCTACACCAACAAAAAAAAAAAAAAAAAAAAAAAAAATTCCGAATTACCCAGAGAGAGAGAGAGAGAGAGAGAGAGAGAGAGAGAGAGAGAGAGAGAGAGAGAGAGAGAGAGAGTGTGTGTGAGTTTGTTTGTTTGTTATTTGGTTTTTAGGAGCATTAGCAACTAAGGCCATATTGTTCCGGAGATATGCGGTGGTCATTCCCTGACCTTTCCGCATCCTCTGTATTTGGTGGTCATGGGCTTGAACCCCGGTCTAATCAAGAAGTGTGTGCTATGCACTGCTGCTCCTGCCCAACTGGCTACGGAAGCACCCAGAAAGAGAGAGAGAGAGAGAGAGAGAGAGAGAGAAGTAGAAAGGAATCACCAAGAAAAAGAAGAATGATGATATCCAGCTCAGGACCCTGCCAAGCCCATACTCACCAGATGTGAACCCCTGGGTTGTATGATTATCATCTACATAATAATTTGCTTATGTCCCTCTGCCCAGAACACTCTTTGAACTTGAATAACTCAAAGACAGAGAGAGAGAGAGAGAGAGAGAGAGAGAGAGAGAGAGAGAGAGAGAGAGAGAGAGAAGTAGAAAGGAATCACCAAGAAAAAGAGGAATGATGATATCCAGCTCAGGACCCTGCCAAGCCCATACTCACCAGATGTGAGCCCCTGGGTTGTATGATTATCATCTACATAATAATTTGCTTATGTCCCTCTGCCCAGAACACTCTTTGAACTTGAATAACTCAAAGATTAAACAAGCTTTTGACCTGATTCCTTTTGGTTTTATTTAGCAGTAAAATTGAGAAAAAAATTTCCAAAAAATTTTCCGACCGATTTTCAAATCCCAAGAATTGATTTAGCTCCCAGCAAAACTAACCTGCCATTTTCTTTGAAGAGAAGACAATTTCTTAGCTTTTGCCATCACAATCAACAAATCTCAGGGTCACACTTTCAAGTTGGCATTTTTGTTTGTGGGCAACTTTGAATAGCAGTTTCCAGGATCCAGATAATTTTTGTACAATAATTGTAATTTTTTTTAAAGAATGATATAGTCATATAAGCGCCCCCATAGCCGAGTGGTCAGAAGCGGCAGTGCAGTAGCACACGCTCTTTGAGTAGACCGGGATTCAAGCCCCTGACTGCTAAATACGGTGATCTGCCAACCCATACTGGACCAGCGTGGCAGATTATAGTCCATTTCCCTCAGCATGAATTGTTGAGGAAGCTTCCATCCTGCAGTGGGTTGATAATGGCTGCAGTTTTTTTATAGTCATATATGTAAAAAATTATCATATTGCATTTTTACCCAAGTCTGTCGCACTGATAACTTAGCTAGCAGTGAAAGGAGTCGAGGGAAAGGTTTTTGTAATTACTTTGATATTATTAACTTTTACTCCTTCTCTGGAAGTTTTGGCAAAATATTCACCACATGTATTCTAGCTGCTATCATAATCAACTTGAGTTATTAATGAAGTTCTTAACATTCAGAGTTCATGGTAAAATCTTATTGTATTCCAAACTTTTAACTGTAACTTAAAAGCCAAGCAAAGCTTCCATTTCAAGATCTGCTAGAGACACAATGTAGAGCAAATACCTTTACCAATAAAAATACACGAATACAAATAAACAGGTAAACTTCCACAAAACAATAATTTCTTTGAATCTTATTCTTGGTTTTTTTTTGGTTTGGTAGTTGTTGGCGCATCGGCTTCTGTGGCCATAGTGCACCTCCCAAGGTTTTTGCAGTACTTTGATCCAAGCCCGAGGCGGGAATCGAACCCGCGACCTTTGGGTTGCCAGGCAGGCACTTTACCCACCTGGCTAGCCCAGTCGGCTGAATCTTATTCATGGAGGGAAATATTTTTAGTAAAAGACAATGCTTCACTGCATCAGATGTAAATTTAATTCCATATTTTTACTTATCGTGGGGTCCTCAACAGTGAATAAAAATAACATTTTAATAAATAAATTACATAATTTTAGTAAAAACGTAACAGAGGTAAAATACATAAGATAACAGGTTGCAGTCTCCATAAAAGATCAGTGGATATATGATGTGGTAGCTATTAATCAGTCAGTATACACTGAAATGTGGGGTGTCCTACAAGTAGTGATCCTCCCAGAGTATCATAGTTGTGTTTTGGAAGTAGTGGGACTTTGGATAACCGATCTCTGTTACCTTTTATTGGTGCTGTGGTTGAAGGGACAAGGGAGTTTTGGGCAGACTCCACCAATATCTTCTTTTTTTTATATACAATGATATTGGTGGAGTTAATGATTATTTACACTAACCTGATGCTGGACTGCTCTTCAAAATTTGGATGCTCTAATACTTAATTTCATTAAGTGCTCTTTTTTGAAATAATTCACTAGAAGCAGTACTTATTTACATTAATTTTTTTACTAAAAACAAACATCATGGCAATTCTTCCAATAATGAAGAAATTGTACACATTGTAAAGTTGCTGTTTGTTTGTTTGTTATTTGGTTTTTAGGAGCATTAGCAACTAAGGCCATATTGCTCCGGGATATGCGGTGGTTATTCCTTGACCTTTCCGCATACTCCGTATTTGGTGGTGACAGGCTCGAACCCCGGTCTAATCAAGAAGCGTGTGCTACGCACTGCTGCTCCTTCCCACCTGGCTACGGAGGCGCTTGTAAAGTTGCAACTGCCTGATAAAGTGACAGCCTCCACAATGGAGCAATGACCACCACATTGTGAAGTTGACTAGTGTCCAACAGAGTAAACTATTTGCCTTTAAAAGTTTATTCAGAAATTAATGAAATTAGTGCTTTCCATTTTTGAATTAAACACATTTCATTAATCAGAATACTATACATAACATGGAAACACACTTCATTTAATGGCGATTCAAAAAATTTTAAATAAATTTCAGCACTTTTTCTTCTACAATGGAAGTTCAGACTTCCAATTTGTTCGGATTTTTGAACTTATCAAAAATACTGTTCTGGGCACTAAAAAAAAAGGTTTAGTAAGTTTAGAAATAAAAACACTGGATTTAAAATCTGAGGGACGAAATATTTTGTTAAAATACAATGGCTTTTCACACAACAGATATGGGTTCTCCTAAACTTCATCTGTACAAATAAACGGCATCTTCAAGGGATGAGTCATTAGCAGTTCTCATAGTTTTCTCTTTTTTTTTTTTTTTTTTGCGCCATCCGAATCAAGTTTTGATATGAACTTTAAAATTTTTTCCTTGTTGTTGTTTTCTGTTATGGTTGACTTCCCGACCTCGTAAAATTTTGCTAAGGAAGACCCACTTTCTCCCTCTGAAAATTGTTTAAAATCTCAATCTTTGATTCAATTTCACAGAACAGAAATATCAATTAAGAGTGCTGAATAACAGATTACAAATTGTTATGTTTAGTTAGTACCATATGTATATTAATTAAGCTATGTACATAAGCGTAAATTTATTTTTATTTTGCTAACTTGTACATAATATTCTTCCAATTTTCACATATCATTTAATTTTGTTAATTGGTAAGGGGAAAAAAAAGGTGTAAATTTATGCTTTATATCTTCATTTTTATAGCCTATAGATAATATGCCTCCAATTTTTGCTTATTAGAATTGTTGTTTAATAGAATCAAAATTTAATTCACAAATGTGATCACAATGACCAGTGCACTGTAATTATTTTATGGCACCAACAAAAAAATAAATAAATGCTGGCTCGTTCGAATTATTGACATTTCGACTTATTGAAATTTGGATTTTTGACGCTCTATTATGCTTTGAAAATTTTTAATATTCAATCAGTTGTTTGGTATAAACTTAACCATGTAGTTTTGAATAAACTTAACCAGTTGAATGTCAATAGCTTGCTATGTTACATCTTCTAAAGAACAAAATTCTCTCAATTACAATTTGTATTTAGTGCATACTGTGTGGTTTGCAAAGTATGGCAATATTTTACTACAAACAATTCCATGTTGCAAGAGTCTCTTAAAATTTGACTTGTATTGCATTATTCTATGATATGCAAATGTTTTTTTATGATGTTGTGTCTCACAGACCTTGTCTGAGATTGAAAATAAATTTGTACGAATGGAGGTGATAAAAACTGCTAAGTAAACCATTTAAAATTTCAGAAAACCAGGACATTTATGGGTCACAAAAAAAAAAAAAAAAAAAAAAAAATTAGGAAAACCAGGAAAAAAAAAAACAGGTAAGGTCCTATAAAACTGGAATATCTGATCACTCTTAATCAGAAAATAGGTATTATGCAAGCATATGACATTCTTTTTATATACTGTGAGTGTGTTAAAAAAATACACTACAGCTTAAAATTATCATCAATGAAGCTTGTCCTGAGAGCTGTTCACAAATTATGTAGTGCAAGGATGGGAGGATAAAATGTTACAATGTCTTATGGGCTGGGGCCATAAGACATTGTAACATAATGTCATTTTATAATCAATTATATGTAAAAGTAATATTTCAATTTACATGCTAATTAATGAATATTAAAATAAAGTAAGAGTGCTAAGTTTTCAGCTACACAAAAAGAAAATACAAAATTTCATGTAAACAATAGAATAATCAACAGAATACTCAAACTATATGAGAGCCGAATACAAAGTATTGGCAAGGAAGTATTGAACAAAATTATGCAAATGAATCTGAGTCCATCGCTGTTAGTTAGTGGAAAAGATAAGTATTACCACACATGGACAATTCAGTAAAACCTTTTGATATATGCACAGCTTATAAGTTAGCATTCTAAAAGCCTTATGAACAAAATTTACAAGGTTGGAGCAATATTCTTGGATTAAAACTGAAATCACGTGAAGATGTAATATGAAGGATTGTTGATAGGATTTGCACGAGGCATGTGGTAATGGTGTTTTTCTGTATTGGATATTTACACATCGAGTTTCATCATTTTTCCATGGCTAGGACAATTCAAATCTACTTTTATTTTGTTTTCATTGATTTATTTTTATGTGCAGAGAAGTCTTCTTATTTAGTTAATTCAAGTGATAATTAATATTACAAATGATCTCCTTCCATAACAACATGTTGACTTTATTCAGTTCCTGTGAGAAATCAACATATGCTGAATTAACAGCAGTTGGCTATTGAGGCAAGGAAAGTCAATGAGCCATCTTTTTCATCTTAACAAAAAACCTCAAGATTTTTCAACATACCGGATTCCCTCATCAGCACAAAGCTGTAGCAGTGACACCATTATGCACTGGCTAAACTCCACTTGCAATTTTACTACCACAGAAGGAATGCGTTTCTGAAAAGATCCACTAATCATATTATAAGACAATATGCACTGCCAATATAGCAGGCATTGTTAAGGACCTTTTGGCATAATGATAGTGAAAATATTAGAGCATCCTCAGTACATCCTCATATGTGAGTCCATGTAATTCTGATCTCTTTCCAAAGATGAAGGAGGCAAGTGGTTTCATAGAGTAGAGGGCATTCTGCATATCATTAGGTGATCTCTTTGTGGAAATTAAGAATCAACAGCCTCCTTATGTCAACAGCTAACTATCACCTTCCCCAAGTAAGAAAATGGCACTGATAGAATGACTGGAAACAATATTGAAGGTTTATAATACTGTTTTATATGATTAATTAAAACTGCATGATTTTCTGTCATGTTGCCACCACTATTTACTCAGCCACTGTATTCACTGGCAATGTCTAATACAATTATATTTTAACTCTAAACTAAATAGAGGAGAGTCAAAGTTCTATGTAAAACTAACATAAATAAAAATACCTTTTGATAGACATATCCACCACATGCACCCCAACCAAATATTTCATTTGTAGAAGGAATGCCATTGACACTAGGTTGAGAGTTTATTGTCAGGACACCACGCTTATTGTATTCTGCCAATTTTGCAGCTATTAAGGAAGTTTCAGAACATAATTCATCATCATTCCATGGAATTTTAGTTACCTAAAAATATTAAAAACTATAAGAAAATGTATCACGTAAAGCTTTGCTCCCTTGGTTGTAGATGGTATCTAGTGTTACTAGATACCATCTGCAACCTCAACAACAATGAAGTAAAACTAGATACCATCTGCACAGCCATTTATGTGCCACTGTAGCAGCCACCAAGTTGAATGAAAGAGAAACCAAAGATCAATAGACAGTCACTCCAGCAAAACACAAGAATCAACAGGAACAAAATGCAACGACAGGAACCGCCAACCTGTGAGAGAAAGCTACAACAGAAGATAGAAAAGCTAAGAGTGAAGATAGGTCAACTGACTAAGTACCAATGGGGTAACAGAAGTAAGAAGCTGATCAGAAAAGTGAAGCCCATTCTCAAGAAAGATCCACAGCAAACATGAGACTTATAATCACAAAATCAAAGAATACCTGGAACCCCTCAATCAAAACCTACTTGTACTCAGTATGAGACTTTGCTGATAAAGAATTAGTGACCAGAAGAAAACCACAGAGCTTTCTACAAGAATATTGAACAAAAAGAGGAGGAGGGCAACAGAAGTCCCTGAACAGAAGGCACTTGAAGAGTTCTGGGGCAACCTGTTGAGCATCAAAGTTAGCCATAATGGCCACCCCCCCCCCTGCCATCAAACTTAGAATGGAAGAAAACCAAGGACATACAAGATGTGACAGTATGGGAGATTCAGGAAGAAGAAATACAATGGTCAAGTAGAGGTCAGCAGAGCAGTTTACTAGATGATAAGTCACCCTGACACAATCCCAGAGTCTCTCAAAGATTCATCCACCTGAAGGCTAAGGAAAAAGACACTACAAATCTAGTGAAGTATAGACTGATCACCTGTCTTCAAACAATGACAATGATCTCCATCAAGACATAGATAAGATGGCTTCTAATGCATGGCTCATGAGTTGTTGTTGTTATTATTTGGTTTTTAGGAGCATTAGTAACTAAGGCCATATTGCTCCGGGGATACGCGGTGGTCATTCCCTGACCTCTCTGCATCCTCCGTATTTGGTGGTCACGGGCTCGAACCCCGGTCTAATCAAGAAACGTGTGCTACGCCATGGCTCATGAGTGGGAGGCTCTTCCCCAAGACCAAAGGATTCATTCTCACCATCCAGGTAATCAACTCTAGGAACTACAGGAAATATATTGCCAAGGATCTTGAAGTGACAGATAATAGGTATCATCGATGCCACCTGGCCCTGAGAAACCATCCAGCACATCACCATAGAATATAGGGTGGTCACACAGATGGAGCACATTCATAGACAAGACCAGGTAACCAGGATAATATTAGTTGATCAAAGAAGTTGTACTGCATTACAAGTACAAACCCTGGGCTGCACTAGAAGCCCCTGCTTACAAACTATACTGGGACCATGCCATAATAATGAAGACGATCCCACACAACAGACCAGATATACTTGTAAACCTCATCAACAAGAAGAAAACAGCTACCTACCTGAACGCCATAGCAGAACCCAACACCAGCAATTTCTGGAAAAACTACAAGGAAAAGATCAGGAAGTCAAAGAAATATGGTATATGGAACAAGTCATGACCATCCCCATCACTGTACCAACAACCGCATGGTGCCAAAGAGCCTCCATAACAACCTAGCAGTAATAGTCCTCCCAGAGAACATATACACAGAACTCCAGAAAGCCACACTCCTGAACACCTATAGGATATTCAGAGTTCCTCAACCAATAATAGTAACCACGCATAACAACCACCCCCATCACAGAACAGGGAAAAAACCCATAAGGAGAAGAAAGAGAAAATAATAATTAATTAAAACTAGCTGAGAACCAATTGAACAGATTAAAGAAGGTCAAGAGCTAGGTACATTTTGTACCTAAACCTCTGTAGGAGTGGTCTCCTACAGTGGTACCATTTGGTACTGCTCACTAATCTCGATCAATATTAATTCAAACATACTATGCAATCAAGGTCAATGCGACAGGAGCACATAATGTTAAATTATGGAATTAATTTTTGCTCTGGATCACTTAAGTCAAATTTATAAATAACAGAAAATTTTATAATATTGCAAAGTATTACACTTCCCCACTTCTTGTTTTGAGTGCAAGACTACCATTTTGAATAGACAGATGTAAAATAAAATAGTTAACAAAATTTTGAGTATTTTATTACTATGTTTGCATTATTGTTTTCTAGCAGGTTTAAAACCATAGAATGCTTTTTTAGAAATAAATGGTAAAGTGACTTAGGATTCACCCTGTGTATAAGACTAAATATAAAAACTACGTAAACTACACAGAGGACCTCCCCAACTTACGTAATACTTGACTTATGCAAATTTTCGACTTTACGTAAGTTTGTGCTGGCCAGTGCTAATTAAAAAAATATAGAAACATATTTTGCAACTGTAGTGATAAATGGAGGTATTGTGAAAATATCGTAATGTGAACACAATAACGCATTTTTTTTTTTTTTTTTTGTTTTTTTTAATTCGTTCCAAGTCCTTCGAAGTTGAAAATCTTTGTGATATTTTTCTAAAGCATGTTTCTGGAGGTCACGACCATAAAACAATAAAAGCAATTTGAACTTTCCGGTTTATTGGGCTTTTCTGTTAGTGCATCTAATTATAAACAGGTAGTAAACTTGATCTTATTGCATTCACGGTAATACTGATAAGTGCAATTGTGTGAGTTGTTAGGTTATTATGGTGAAATGTGTTTCCCCTTCCATGAAATTTTTAATCATATAAAAAACAAATTTTCAGAAACTTCTCTTCATTCCTATTTATGTATTACAATAGTGAAGGGAAAGCAACCAACGGAAAGTGCAAGTGGTGGTAGTGCCAGGAAACAAAACAAAATTGATTTAGAAATGAAGATGAAAATGATTAAGAAGTATGAAGCAGGACAAAGTTTGTCATCTATTGCAAGGGAATTAGGTCTCGCTGCTTCAACAGTGAATACTATTTTAAAGGACAGTGCATGTATAAAAGAACATGTCAAAGGATCAAAGCACTTAAGATCAAAAGTGATCACAAAACAGCATTCAGGTGCTATATCGAAGATGGAAAAGTTATTAATAATATGGATGGAAAATAATATTCAGCAGCAAGTGCCCCTGAGTCTAATGACCATTCAAGTAAAAGCAACAAGTATTTATGAAGATATTAAGAATAAGTATGGCAAACCCATTTTCATCTTTTGCTTTTTTTTTCTGAAATAGTCATGATATATTTAAATTCTAAAGGAGTGAGTATGTATCATTATTTTAGACATGCTACAGTAAGAATCATGAAATATATCTATGATTTTATTTTATTAGTGAATTTTATCACTTAGTTTCCTTCGATTGCATTATTCTTTATGAGTCATTGAAGAAAATTTAATTATTTAACAGCCAGTCTACTTCCAATGCTCAAAGCTGTGAAAATGTTCATGCCAAGGGGGGGAAAAAAATCATCGCCATTGCTCAAATTGGATTAGAAGAACACACAGGAAGGTACAATTATAGTTGATAATTACACCTTTTTTTTTTTTTTTTTAAACAAAGCTCAAATCATTCCAGTTGTTAAACTTCTAGAAAAAAAAGTTTTCCAAAATACTGATGAGAGGAATTCCCAATTAAAAGTCCATGCATAATTGTAATCAATTTATATTTAAATGTCAGAATCTATGAGAACTGGCAATAATATTTGGCCAAATGTCTGGCAAAAAATATATCTTTTGCTGCCAAATATTGGCATTCCATTTGTTAACAATTTCTAATTTCAAATACTGGGACCACAGCTAGCTGATCTCAAGTTATTTCAGATATTTTAGCCCACACAAATACAAACTGGCCTGTCAACAGACACATTCACACAGACATAATATGGTCTAGGATGTGTTATACTGCAGTCACCAGAAAACAACCCAAAAAGAACATATATACATATGATTTGTGTGAATGAGTATATTTTTTTATTTTCATTAATAAAGCCCTTTTAACTTAAGTTATTTTGCAGAATAGAAGGTGGACTGCTGTTCTTCAGTATTACTGATTTCAACATTAATTTTATTGACATAATTAATGTACTGCATTTCAGCACTCTAAAGTACTGCAAATAATACAGCTTTTGAAGATCTTCATGTGGCCTAACTAATAAGCCTTAGTTAAGTTTTGCATTACTAATTAATAACATAATAGGGCTGATGGAAATGCAGTGTCACCACAATATAGAAGACTATGAATGCACATTATGGTATGTACAGTGCATTTAGGAAAGACAGAGAAAAGATATAGCAGTGGGGTCATGTTTCTTATCAAAAGCAGCCTGAGCACAATAAATGCTTTTGTAGATTCAGAAGCTACACATGCTAGTATAGAATCTGTGTAGGGTGAGTTGGTTGGCAGCAAAAGTATGATCAGAGTCGGAGTAATCTAAAGACCAGAAGACTACAAAGATTATGACAAGAGCTTCTACAGGCAAATGGAATGGAATGGATGAGCAAGTGTGAACATATTATTTGTGATTACAATTTGCCCTTAATTGAATGGAGAAAGTGAGAGGGAAAGTCACCAGGGGGAACAAAATTTTCAGATCAACTGGATGATTACTATTAGTATCAACGTGTTAGGAAAAGTACTGGGGGAAAAAATATTCTAGACCTGATCATCACCCAAAAAAGCAGATAACATAATAAGGCTTAGAGTACATGAACCATTAGCAGGAGTCATCACCAAGTTTTAAGTTGGTTGATGAGGAAAAATAGCAATTGTTAAAGGCAAAGGAATAAGATTTAATTTCAAGAAAGGAGATTATAACAGCTTAAGGTGCTACACATCCTCTATCAACTGGGGAAATAGTACATAGAACACAAAAACATTAGTGAATACAAAGAAGAGAAGAATAAATCATACTGGATTCTTGTTTAACAGGTGCACAAAAGTTTTAAGATAACCCCACTGATGTTGCAGATGAGTTGAACACATACTTTGCATTGATATTTACAGACAAAAATCCTTCAAAGTGAGAATAAACTGTGAGAGTGAAGTGGGGAAGCATGCAATTAGTAATACTGAAATTTCAGAAGGTTATTTATTAAAAAAACTTTCAGGCCTAAAGGCAAATAAGGCTTCTGCAGTTGATGGCATATACCCATTTATTATGAGGAAAGTGACAAGGGTGTATTGAACCATTAAGGTTAACTATGAGGGCACCTCTGGATCCAGAAGAAGAGATTTCCTTTGATTGGAGAAGTGCCAGTGCACTGCCAATACAAAAATGTGATACTAAGAGTGAACTGTGTAATTACCAACCAGTCAGTCTGACTTCAGCGATAGGTAAAATCATGAATCAATTATCAAGGATGCAGTAGGATCATTTGGATATAAATTGAATTCTGAACGAAAAACAGCAATAGCATGGTTTTGTAAAAGGAAAAGCATGTTTAACCAACTTGGTATGCTATTTTTATAGAGTCACTCATTAGTTGGATGTAGGAAATAATTTTGACACTGTTCAGTTGGATTTCAGCAAAACATTTGACCAGGGTCGGTTCTGGTAGGTGTGCATGCACACAGGCGGCCAAATTCCTAGGGCGGCTGATAGTGCACTTTAAAGAATAAAATTAAAATGTAATTTAATATCATTTTAATATAGTGGTCAGTGATGAAATAGCAAATATGGCATTGTTAATAAATAATATTGTATTCTCTAAAGGCCCATTCACAATGAAAATTAAACGTAAAAATAATGTAACAAATGTTACCGTAAAATTAAGAAGTCCTACCAACATTCACAATGGGAACATAAACATGACGGTAAACATATTTGGTAACCACGGAAACACAGCATGCTCTTCTTTCATACTTCAAAAAATTGATGTTTGCATGATATAGCTGTGCAGTTTATGGTTATAAATAACGCAGAAGCATACACATTAGGTGTTTTGCATCAGAAAACTTAGAAGTGCAAGCACAGGCGATGGTGGGTTCATCCGTTGAACCAGAGTAGGATTCAACAATGGGTTTGATTTGATTTAAGAATTCTTGGCGAAAGAGCTACTGCGGCTAAAATGCGCCTGTAAGATTTTATATAACGGTTTTGTTCTAATTCGTATATTGCTGCTAATAATTTCCAAGAGTAACAGAGTATGACTATAGCTTGCTTTAGAGATAATATTTAGTTTTATATTTGATTACAGTAATTTATTTTCTTGAGGAACTGAAAAACATCTGCTATATTTTTTCTATCTTCCAGTATGGTTTTGAGAGTGAGGGAGTGATGTTTGTTTAGCTCTTTGAAGGAGTTTCGGCGGTCATCTGCAAAAGCTGGACAAGTAATCAGTACATGTTTTACTGTTTGTTGTGTGTGACAGATAGGGCATAGGGGGGATCCTCTCCTCGCAAAAGATAAGAGTGACTGAAATACGTGTGTCTTATCCTTAACCTAGCAAGTATCAACTTCATCACGTCTATTTTTCTGAATGCTGGATTTCCATGGTTGGAGTAATCTTTTATATGATGCAATTTGTTAGTGCTGCCAGCTGCTGCCAGTGATGTATCCCACTGTGATCAATAACGTGTTTGTAGTCTGAGAAAGGGATTTCAACAATGGGACTTCCATAACCTCTACGACTGTGTCTCGTTTTAAACCACATAAACAAAATGATAAAGGCTTGGAGTTTGCAAACTCATGTTAACATCTTATGATTAAGTTTAAGGTTACACTTACATAATTCCTTGTGAATGGTTTCATTAAATAACACAGGTACAAGGTTTTATGCTTATGTTATGTTAAATTTTCATTGTGAATGGGCCTAAAGCGATATTAAAGCGATATCTTAAAGCGATATTTACATCATTGTTTTAATTGTTGACGAAATTTAAATAAAGAGAGAAATGCGCATGAACGTTATTAATTTAAATATTCACCCAACAATCAATTCTCTTGTCAACCATTTTCAACATTTTCACAGCAAAAAATTCATTACTACCGAGCGAGCATTGATAGGGGCAGCCAAATATCTCTAGCACGCAGTCGGCTAACAGTCCAAAACCGGCCCTGCATTTGACTCAGTACTACACGAGAGGTTACTCTATAAGCGGGAACATGTTGAAATCACAGAAAAATTCTTTAGATGGATAGCAAGTGGCTGCAGAATAGGAGGTAGAGGATTGTGATCAATGGTTACTCAACATATGCAATAGGGTTTCCCCAATGATTGTTACTGAGACCACTGCTGTTTTCAATCTTCTTAAAATTACACTGATGAAAATACACAATATTATGTAAAATTTTGCTGATGATGCCAATATCAGTAGAGAAGTTAATAATCAGTGCCAAGTGCATTTCTTCAGAATAACTTAGATAGACTTCAGGGATGGTCAGAAAACTGTGGGCTAAGTTTTAATGCAACAAAATGCAATGTCTTACACTTGAGAAACAGCAACCCAAGGGTAAAACCTTAAACTTGGGTTGCTATTCCCAAGTAACCTAACTGCAGGGAAATTAATGAAAGCAAAATAGAGGAAGAAAGAGATCTGAGCTATGATATAGACATGTCCTATTGATGATTTATCATACATTTACTTGTAGAAATAGGATAGCATAATCCTACTGTAGAAGGCAATTGCAAGACACTTTCAATACCATGTTGACATATAGAACTCGCACTTAGAGAAAGACATTAAGCTTCTTGAAAGGGTCCAAAGATAAGCAAAGCACCTAGTGGGATTGGCAAAGGGATGTCCATATGAGGAAAGGCTTTGAATATGTGGACTACAGAGCTTGGAACTATACATCTTAGAGGATACCTGATTGAGGGATAAACAAGGCTCTGAGGGCAGAAAGTAAAATGAATGAGTGCAAACTTTTTTTACTGTTATAATCGATTCCAGGGACTATAACTTCAAATTGAGAGGGTTTGTTTTGTTTTGTTATTTGGTTTTTAGGAGCATTAGCAACTAAGGCCATATTGCTCCGGGGATATGCGGTGGTCATTCCCTGACCTTTCCGCATCCTCCGTATTTGGTGGGCACGGGCTCAAACTCCAGTCTAATCAAGAAGCGTGTGCTATGCACTGCTGCTCCTGCCCACCTAGTTACGGAGGCGCCAATTAAGAGGGAAGGATTTCAGGAAGTTTCTTTTAACCACCAAGTTATTCATTACTGGAATAAGTTGCCTCCATGAGTAGTTGAGGCTGACAGCTTGGGGAGATTCAAAGGTTAAGTTCTAACATGTGTAAGGATGGGGTCAAATATGTGGGCTGTTTTATTTTATTATTTATTTATTTTTGGCTAGTGCAGCTAAAGCCTCATGTTTCCTTGCATCTGTGGCTAATACATTTGTCCCCGGCTATAGCACAACTCACTCAGCTTGTATGCCATAGCATTCTGTAGTTTTTAATACCCCCTTCCCAGAGTTGCACTCTGCTTCCCTGGAAAAGTGCTATTTATTCACTCTAAATGCCTTGGAATGAGCCCATTGGGGTGTTTGAGTGCCTGAGATGTTCCACCAAAAAAAAAAAAAAAAAAAAAAAAATTGTAATGCTCTTCAACACTGGAATTAACAAGAAAATGGCTGAATTGCCAACCAAGCTGGAAATGCAGCAAAGTATTTCCAATTTATGACAAGGAGAAATTTTGAAAACTATCCCTAAAAAGTTATTTTTCATGTCCATTGGTTGTTATATCTCTGTGTTAATTTTCTGTAGCTGTTTGTACTGCCCCAAATTTTCTGTGTCCTTGGCTATAAAACGCTATGGTCGTTCAATGATATAGGTGGAAAATACAAAGTGATTATTGCACCATTTCTTACATATTACAAAAATATTACCACTTTATGCATCATTCTACCCATCAGTTTTATTGGTGCCTCCGTAGCCAGGTGGGCAGGAGCAGCAGCAGTGCGTAGCACACGCTTCTTGATTAGACTGGGGTTCGAGCCCGTGACCACCAAATACGGATGATGTGGAAAGATCAGGTGACCACTGCATATCCCCCATGGAGCAATATGGCCTTAGTTGCTAATGCTCCTAAAAACCAAATAACGACAACAATCAGTTTTATTGAAAAGGGGGCACCCATTCAGAGGTTGTAATTAGTTTGTTTAATTAAGTGTTTATAAAACTTCTCTTTAGGAACTATCATTTCCTGGCAAGGAGTTGCTTTTAGCTGCACTCAATATCACTCAACATCAGTTGTGTATTATATATGTGCATTTTGTGCCCAAGTGACTGATTTCAGAATATTGTGTTTAAATTTCTTTTTTTTTTTTAAATGGCTTCAAAGAGTCAAGTGAGTCAACTAATGCTAATATCACGAAGGATAAGCACTATCAGAAAAACGTTTTGTTGGAAACTAAACTGGACATTCTAAAAAAACTGTCTGAAAGGACAATCTGAAAAGTTCTGAAAATCAACAGTATCACAAGCTGTTATTATAAATAATGTAAATGCAGTATACATATAAAGTTCTGTAATTTTAATTTTAAGTTTTCTTGAATTTTATTGAACTGACACAGTATTTATGTTTTGTAGCATAATTTATACATTTAATATTGTTATAAAAATTGAAATGCGCCTTAAAATCAGCCAGAAACACTGGTTATATCAACCAGTTAAAATTATTTGCATTATATTCTATTGATAAATCTTCCCCTGCTTAATGTGGATTACCTTAGCAGATATAGGCTCTTTTTAAGGCCTCAATTATGAGTGCTAAGTGGGGGACATTTGTTAGCATGTACTAGTTAACAAATAGCATAAAGCTGTATATGTATGAAGTCTACCCCCTTTTATTGTAATTCTTTACAATAAAGTTGGAAGACTAAAATACAACAAATTAATATAAAAATTTCAAAAGGTTTAATATGCATTCAGCCAGCTAATTAGGCGTTTAGGGTTACTTACATATTTGTCTGCTGCGCAGCTTTCCAAAGTGGGTAAAGTGATCAGACATCCCGGATTATGCAGGATGGTCCCAGATTTAAGTTGTTTGAATTATTAAGAAAATTTCACTCCACGAAAAAATATATTTAATTTCTGTTGATTTTATTGTTAAAAGATGTATATATTTTTATTATTATTTCACAGAAATACCTATATAATATAGGTATTAATAAATAGCAAAATAATCACAGGTATTTCTATGTAATAAAATAAATATATGTGAAAAAAAAAAATGTAAAATCAATGTCCCACATTAGGATACTAAGAATTTGGTCACTTTAAAAGTGGGTGTTGTGACACATGGAGTGCCACATCTTGTCCCAGAGAATGTCACCAAATTCTGTAATCATATGATTTTTTTTTTTTCATTCACTCTGATTTCCTCTCATTGCATATAGCCTTGTAGTTAATTGACTGAAATACAATTATTGAGTAATACATTCAGAGTTAATGTTATTTATTTCTCCAGGTGTTTCATACTCTCTGGTCAATGAGCTTCAGACCCATTCTTTCTCTTTTTTTTTTTTGCCAAAAACAAAGAAGTTGTATACTCCACTATTAAAAACTAGAAACTAAAATAAAAAACTTAAAATTATGGAAAAAAAAAAGGTGGGATGTTGAATAATTACAAAATTATAGGTTAGATATAAAATTATTTTTGGCACATACATTGCTTGTCAATGCCAAAAAAATTTAGAAGGTACTGGTGTAATGCATGTATTACACATAATACGTTGAATATTTTATTTTGTGTGAAGAGACCAATCAGAGGGGTAGGCATTTGGCACATGCCTGATCACTAATGGGGGACCCTGGGTTTCAGAAAAAGTAAAACTTGTTTATATAAGAGAGCTGCAAACAAGGCCCTAAATTTTAAACTGCACCAGCACTTCCTTTGCATTTCTGAAAGGGCCAGCATATGAAGTTGGAACTATTTAATTTTTTTTCCTGAAATCTTCAAATGACTGCTAGCAATGAAAGATTTCACAAATTAATAAAGAAAACTGTAATTTTTTGTCATTTCAAAAGAAAAAATTCAATACTTACTGGATAACCAAATTTATTTAACTGCCCTGAAAGATAACAGTAAAAAACATCCCACACATCCTGTTCACATTCCAGTTTTTCTCCCCACATTTGAAGCAATTCCTCCTTACGACTTGTACTTTTCATAAAAAACAAATAATAGTCTTTGAGTTCTCCAAATGCTGGTGAAGCTGAATTTCCCCAACGCCCATTGGGAAATTCATCCCAAGTCTGAGTACGATACACATAGCTCTTATGTCGCAAGTTCCAAAAAATTGGTCTGACGTCTTCAGAACACCTCCTGAAACCAACAAACAAATAAAAATAAAATTCATTGACAAGCATGACAAGAAATAGCATGAAAATTATTATTATAAAAAGAAAGATATTGCTTTAATTAATAAGAGGAAATTGTAGAATAGGAAATTTAGAGAAATTTTTCATGTGTCATATTAGTATTAACAATGTGATGCGAGGAAGCAAGGGACTTTTTTTTTGGCAGCCAAAAAAAAAAAAAAAAAGGTCTTGCATCATTAGCTCATCATTTCCAATAATTTATCCAAACCTTTCTTAAATTTATAAAAACTGCCCACTTACACAACACTAGGTGGAAGTTTATTCAAACAATTGATTATTCTTGGAGTGAATGTAAATTTCCACATATCTATTCTGCAGCCACCCTTTTATGATTTAAATTTATCCCTTCCCCTGGTGTTTCATCTCAGAAAGAGTAAAAATGACATCAGTATTAAATTTACTTAGCTCATTCAAAAACCTTATACTCTTCGATTAGGTCACTCCACAGATAGTTAGTTTCCAGAGACTGCAATTTACAGAACTGCAGCCTTTCTTGGTAAAAATATACTTTTGTGCATTCAACTAATCTTTTTGTTCATCTCCACACCTTTCCAACAATTTATTTCCTCGTTGAAATGAGGTTTCCAAGTCTGTGGGCTAATCATTGCCTGCTGGTAAAGTTCCTGTATATTACTGACCACCATGAGCTATTCTAGCAGCTTGTTTGAACTGCAGAGAGAGAAAATTTCATATCAGATTGTACAATTACTACTAGATCTCTTTTCATATTCCACTACTTCGAATTTTATACCACATAAAAGGCATGTTATTCTCATATTACCTATCCAAATGTAGTTAGTATAGTTAGTACGTTGCATTTATCATTGTTAAGCTTAAATTGGCATTTTACAGCCCATCTCATTAATTTATCTGCACACATTCTTGAAGTAGCATACAATAATTAATATTATTAACCACTATGCCTGGCTCTGTATCATTTTCGAACTTAGAAATTAAACTTGAAATACTTACATCAATGTAATTAATAAACATTAAAAACAGTATTAACAGTGACAAATGATAAAGAAAGAAAGCAAGCTTATAAAGCATCAATCAAAAAAAAAAAATTCCCACATAACCTGTCCATCCCCTCCAATAATTTGTCTAGTTCTTCCTTGAGTTTATTCAAACTACCTACTTCTACAACAACAGGTGGAAGTTTGTTCCAACAATCAGTCATCCACTGGCTGAAGGTAAACTTCCACACATCCCCTCGTGTGTAGTCTGAACAAGGAAAAAAAATTCAATCAGCACTGAGATTGCCCAATCCATTGAAAGCCTTAAAAACCTCAAATCAAATCACCTTGCACGCATCTAAGTCCCCAGACACTAGAATTTGAAGAACTGAAGCCTTTCTTGGTAAGACCAGCCTTTTTTTTTTTTTTTTTTTTTTTTATCAATCTTGTTCCCTTCTCTGCACCCATTTCAGAAGGTCTACATCCTTCCTGAAATGAAGCCTCCAGACCTATATGCAGTACTCAAGGTTCAGCCTAACTACTGCCTTATACAATGGGATATTCACCTCCTCATCCCTGCTAACAAAGTTCCTGTATATCGTTGACAAAATCCCGTAAACTGTCCTGGCAGCCAGTTTGCACTACTCAGAACTTCATATCTAATTACACAATTACCCTGAGGTCTTTCAAATTTTCTATTACCCTGAGTGTAGTACCATACAATTGGTATATTAATCTTGGATTACTGCTACCCATATGCAGTACCTTGCATTTGTCAGTGTTTAACTTCAACTGCCACTTCTCAGCCCATCTGCCTAATTTTTCTAGATCTTGTTGCAGTAGCTTGCCTTGATTACTGTCATTAATCACCCTGCCAATCTTTGTATCATCTGAAAAATCAGACATTAAGCCTGATATACCTTCATCAATATCATTAATAAATATAGAAAACAGCAATGGGTTCAGTATTGAACCCTGGACTCCGCCAATAATATCAAAATTATTTTTTGCATCCAGTTCTTTTCTATCTGGTAAGGATGGGAGGACCCAACACTGAAGAAAGATTAGTGGCCATTTATAACCACCCTTTGTTGCTTTAACTTAACTATCCTTTTATCCATAGTAGTAACTTCCCACTAATGCCACATTGCTCCAGTTAATACAAAAATCATACACATTGTAGAGTATCAAAGGCTCTACTCAAATCGAATAGGTCATACCAGAATTATTCTTTACATCTATTTCCTTCATGACCACCTCATAGTGGCTAATCAGATTTGTGAGGCATGATCTCTCTTTAACAAACCTGTGCCATATCACTCCACTCCTATCGATCAAGATGATCTTGCATTATTCCTTTAACCAATGATTCCATTATTTTCCAAAGGCACAGGTCTATAGTCACCCACTTCAACCTTTGAAATGCTGCAGCAGCAAGTTAAAGAAGCCCCATACCTGTATCAGCAGGATAATGCTCTATGTCATACTGTTCACACTGACTGTCACAGTGTGAACAATATGCATCAAAAAGTAGGACTGACTATCCAGCCAGGAGCATTAACTTCAATCCTACAGAGAAAACCTCTGGAAGGAACTGGATCATCAGCTGAGTGTGAGGAGAGATCATCCAAAAACAGGCAAAATGGAAAATATCAGAGGACGTTTACAAAAAAACGTCCTCTGATATTAGCTTATTAGAGAATAAGCCAAAAAAAACGTTTTGACTTATTCTCTTGTGGAGAATAAGCCAAAAAAAAAAAAAACCCTTCCCATTTAACCTACCCATTCATTCCAAATGTTTGTCTAGTCTGCCTTCAATTTATTTAAGCTATCAACTTCCACAATGACAGATGGAAGTTTGTTCCAGCAATCAACTACCTGCTGGCTAAAGAAAAATTTCCACACATCTATTTGAATCAATTCTTTCTTCAATTCCAGTTTATGCCCCCCTCAGGTTTGCAAACTGAACAAGAGGAAGAATCCCATCAGCATTGAGCCTGCTCAATCCATTCAAGGCCTTATACACCTCAATCAGATTGCCTCGCAGGTGCCTAGTCTCCAGACGCTGCAATTTTAAGAACTTAGGCCTTCTTTGTAAGAGCACCCCTTTGTTACCCTCACCAGTCTTGTCCTTCTCTGTACTCATTCTAGCAACTCTACATCCTTCCTAAAATGAGCTTCCAGACCTGTATGCAGTACCCAAGGTGTGGCCTGAATATTGCCTTATACAAGGGGATAATCACCTCCTTATCCCTACTTGCAAAATTCCTGTACATCATTGATAAGACCCCATGATCTACTCTGGCAGTGTGTCTGCACTGCTCAGAAAACTTCATATCTGACCACACAATTCCCCCAGGTCTCTTTCATTCTCCACTACCATGAGTGTAACACCACACAGTTGGTACATTTTTCTGAGGTAACTGATATCCATATGCAGTATTTGCATTTGTCAATGTTAAAATTCAGTTGCCACTTCTCAGCCCATCTGCCCAACTTTTCCAGATCCTGTTGCATACTGTCATTACTGTTATTAACAACCCTGTCAACCTTTGTATCAGCTGCAAATTTTGACATTAAGCTTGATACACCTTCATCAATATCATTGATAAATATACAAAACAACAATTGGTCCAACACCGAACCCTAGGGGACACCACTAATAACATTAGTCCACAAAGAGCAGTATTGATTGATTACCACTCTCTGTCTTCTCCCACACAACCATCCTGCTCCAATTTGTACAATAGTCTTCCATGCGAAACAGTGTCAAAAGCTTTCCTGAAATCCAAATATATGATATCAATATTATTTTTTGCAGTTCCTTTGTAACCACATCATAATATCCAATCTAATTGGTCAGAAAAGACTTTCCCTTAACAAACCCATGCTGTGTCTGAATTATTACTGCTGTCTTGTCTCGATGTTCCTGCAATGCTTCTTTAACCAGTGACTCCATTATTTTCCCTGGAACAGAAGTCAAACTAACAGGTCTGTAATTACTTGTGTCACCCTTTGATCCCCTTTGTGAATTGGAGATATATTTGCACATCTCCAGTCCACTGGGACTTCCCTGCATCAAAGAATGCTCTCATAATTATGGCTAAGGGTTTGCTTACTTCCTTTGCCACCTCTTTTAATATAACTGGATAGATCCCATCCACCTCTGGTGCCTTTCTTATGTTTAACTTCAATAATAATCTCCTCCTCTTTGCTCTTGGTTATTACAAAATCATTTAACTTCCTGTTAGAATATGATAAACATTGGGCCTTCTCCTCCTTGAATAACTCTTAATGTGTGAATGTAGATGCAAAATATTCATTTAGTTTGGTGGCTATCTGAGAATGATCACCTACAGTCCAACTATTGGTATCAAGTGGACCAATCTGATCGATCCCCTTCATTTTAGAGTTTATATAAGTTTTTATTTGCTTACATTGCCAAAGATTTCTGATAATCTGCCTTTGCTTGCCTAACCTGCTTTGTGACTTGATTACAGACTATCTTATATATACCATAAGCTTCTGTGTCATCTGATAATTTATATGCATCCTGCACATTTTTATTATCAGCCACGAGTCTCATTAGTTCATCTGACATCCATTTGGGCCTAAACCTAGAACAATATTTCTTATTTGGAACAAAAAGTCGAGTAGCTTCCAAGGTTACTTCCTTGAGTGCTTCCCATTTAGAATTTGCTGTTGGTAACATCATCAGTTGGCCTCACTGTATAGAACTTAAAAAATATCTGAGACCATTGTAGTCACCTTTACGAAAGCAAAAACTCTTCCCTTTATCCCTGATGGAAGTTACATCTTTAAGTAAATCCCACATCAGCACACTGTGATCACTGCCACCTAGTGGTTCCTTTATCCGTAAATTCATAATGCATGAATAATCAATGCAATGATTTTGTTAATAAGGGACAAAGTTATTTCAGGGTGGTCCATGCTCATAAGAAGTAAAGGGACACTTAACATTCTCCACTCTCTTTTATACTAATAATAAGATTCAATTTAGCATATCGCGATGAGATTATTTTTATTAACCAATGCAAATAATGCTATTTACACATGCGCGTAAAGGTCCATGAGTCTGAAATTGTGTATGGTCTACGTACATTTATAGCATTAGGGTTTAACTTCATTTCAAGTGTTTCGGCTATTAGGAGTTTTGTATATTCATATTGTGTATTAATTACTCTTGCCTCATTAAAAAGAAACATTAAAAAGAAACATCCATGAGAACCATTAAAAACGGTTCTCATGGATGGCATGAAAGTTAAGTTCAGAGGCACCTGTCCTTTTTGCCCTCATATGGATGCCTGGTGTTGTTGTATTTGCATTGAACGATAATTTTGGTTAGAACCAATATAAAAAGAGTTTCATTCTCCACATGAAATGTTATAGACTATGTTGGTATGTTCCATATTTACAACTGTGGTTTTCTTCCTCATCTTCAATACTGTGTGGAGTTTACTTAAGGGTTGCGCAACAATTTTAAATTCCGTGTTTTTAAAAATACTAATGAATTGTTTATACCACTGTTGTACATAAGGAACTTTAATAAAGTATTAGTAATGGCCGCATGGTGCAAGTAAGCCTATGGCTTATGCTGCACCAGCCAAAAAAAAATAAATAAATAACCGAATAAAATAATGATAAAAAAAATAATAATAAATAAATAAAATATAAATAAATAATAATAAGTAATAAAAGAAAAGGAAATTAAACCTATCATCCCATGCGCTTCCCTGACCCGAAGGTACTAATCCAGATGACCTTTGAATTTCCCCAAACTGTCAGCCTCTACCACCCACGTAGGCAACTTATTCCAGTAATTTATAACTCGCCGGCTAAAATAAAACTTCCTGCAGTCCAATCTAAACATTTCTCCCTGTAACTTAAATTTATGTCCCCTAGTTCCAGCATTATTTATAAACTTGAAAATTTCGTCCTCATTCATTTTACTGATGCCTCTCAGAGCCTTAAACACCTCAATCAAATCTCCTCTAAGGTGTCTAGTTTCCAAACTCTGCAACCCACATATTTGAAGTCTTTCTTCATAAGGACGCCCTTTTGCCGATCTCACCAGGTGAGTTACCTATCTTTGCACCCTTTCAAGAAGCTCGATGTCTTTCTTTAGGTGCGGTCTCCATACTTGAACACAGTATTCCAAGTGTGGTCTAACAAAAGCCTTATATAATGGGGTTATCATGTCTCTATCTCTACTTGAAAAAGTTCAACAGATCATCGATAGGACACCATGGGCCTTCCTTGCAACCTCTTTACAATGCTCAGAGAATTTCATGTCTGACCGTATCGTAACACCCAAGTCCCTTTCCTCCAGTACTGGGTTCAGTTGAATTCCACCAAGTGAATAAGTTATTTTGGGATTACTATTTCCCAGGTGTAATACCTTACACTTTGTTGGATTAAAGCATAGCTGCCATTTTTCTGACCATTCCTGAAGTCTATTAGCATTAGCATTAGTAGAGGCATTTGATGCAAGAAAGCAAGCTTATGCAGCATCAGCCAAAAAAAAAAAAAAAAAAAAAAAACCACTCCCACTTCACCCCTCTGTTCGTTCAAATTACCTGTCCAGCTGAGCCTTAAACTTATTTAGGCTATCAACTTCCACCATGACAAGGGATGGAAGTCTGTTCCACCAACCAATCACTCGCTGGCTCAAGGCAAATTTCCGCACGTCTATCCTACATCTGTCTTTCCTCAATTTGAATTTATGCCCTCTCAGGTGATTATTCTGAGCGAGAGGGAGAATCCCATCAGCATTGAGCATGCTCAAACCATTCAATGCTTTATACACCTCTATCAGATCACCTCGCTGGTGCCTAGTCTCCAGACACTGTAATTTGCAAATCTTAAGCCTTTCTTCGTAAGAGCACCCCTTTGTTCCATTCACTAATCTTGTTGCCCTTCTCTGTACTTGTTCCAGCAGCTCTACATCCTTCTTGAAATGAGGCCTCCAGGCCTGTATAGAGTACTCTAGGTGTGGCCTGACCACTGCCTTATACAAGGGAATAATCACCTCCTTATCCCTGCTAGAAAAATTCCTATATATCATTGACAATACACCATGAGCTACTCTTGCAGCCCGTCTGCACTGCTCAGAGAACTTCATATCTGCCTGCACAACCACCCCCAGGTCCCTTTCATTCTCTACCACTGTCAGTGTAATACCACAGAGTTATACGTTGCTCTGGGGTTGCTGTTTCCCATATGTAGTACTTTACGTTTGTCAATGTTAAACTTCATTTGCCACCTCTCAGCCCATCTGCTCAACCTTTCCAGATCCTGTTGCAGCAGCATAGTGTCAGTAGTGTCCTTGACAACCCTGCCTACCTTTGTATCGTCTGCAAACTTCGACATTAAGCTTGATATACCATCATCAATATCATTTATGAATACAGAAAACAATAATGGACCCAACACTGAGCCCTGAGGGACTCCACTAATAACATTAGTCCACGACGAACAGTGTCCATTGATTACCACTCTCTGTCTTCTCCCCCTCAGCCACCCCTTTACGCACAGCAGCAATTTGCCTCCAATGTTACACTGCTCCAATTTGTGCAGCAGTCTTCCATGTGCAACAGTATCAAAAGCCTTTCTAAGATCCAAGTACAGTAATACCCCGAAGTTACGCGATAGGTGGGTCCGACGAAAATCGCGTAAGTCGGGGTACAACTTTGCATATAAATACATATAAATTTTGCTTAATTGGGACCAAGGACTAACTAACAAAAACACTAGTTTAGAAGAAAAATATTAATAAAATTGCAGTTCTTTATACATATTAATACAAAATATGTATTAAAAAAACAAATGACTTACGTAAAAAAGTTATTTCGATGTCGATGGCTTCATAAAATCTAACAAATTCGTCTGACGACACAGCGCCTTCTTTTTTTCACGCAGAATTTCTTCGTAGCAAGCTAATAATTTTTTTATTCCTTGCTTTGTAGCTATAACGCGTTCTTCGTTGGAGTCTATGGTTTCTAAAATTTTTAAGCCCTTTACAATTGAGCCCTTTTCAATTTTCAACCTGTCAAGTTTGCAATTGTCATGTGCTTTTCGCCGTTGCTTCATTTAGGCCTGTAGCACGTGCAATATCACATGGTCTTTCATTTCGCTCAAAGCGTTTCACAATTTCATATTTTTTCTCTATCGACAGAGGCGGACTGGCCATAAGCCTTACCCGGGAAACCCCGGTGGGCCGGAGGCCGGTGTGATTTTGGCCATAAACCATAGTATGAGGCCACTACAAATTTTCCCGGGTAAGAATTTTTGATCCAGTCCGCCTTTGTTTATCGATAATTGCTTTTCTTTTTCTCTCTGAATCTGCAGTGTCTTCACCAGGACGCTTCCTTTTCACACCTTTTAATTAAGTATTTTACTCATTTTTAGGGAATAAAGCACAATTACAAAACGAGGAGGCACGCTTGATACGCATAAACAAAGCTGCTCGCATGTAGCAACTGAATAAACAACACCATAAAGGCAGAGATACACTGTTAACACCCCACGTTTCTAGGGGTTACTACCATAAAACAATAAAAATCCAGTTGCGTTTCTGCTAGTGAAATCTGTTATAAACTGGTAGTAAACTCGATCTAATTGCATTTGCGATTATACCGATAGCTGGAATTGTGTTGGTTTTTACGTTATTATGGTGAAATGTGTTTCCCCTTCACTGATATAAAAAACATAAAAGCAGCAAAGTTGAATTTTGTTCATCTTTCGCTCTCATTCTCCGCCGTCGCACCGTATATCGATAACATATGAAAAACGACCTTGAAGATAGTGGGCGGCAGCGTTGCCAAACGGAAAAATCAAGAACCGCGTAACTCCGAGTTCGCGTAAGTCGGGGTAGCGTAAGTCGGGGTATTACTGTATATAATATCAAAGTTATTCCCTGCATCCAGTTCCTTTGTGACTGCATCATAGTATCCAATCAAATTGGTCAGGCAAGACTTCCCCTTAACAAAACCATGCTGTGTCCGAGCTATAACTGAAGTCTTGTCTAAATGATCCTGCAGTGCTTCTTTAACTAGTGCCTCCATTAATTTCCCTGGAACAGAAGTTAAACTCACAGGTCTATAATTGCTTGTGTCAGCTTTTGATCCTCCTTTGTGAATTGGGGTCACATTTGCACATCTCCAGTCTATGGGTACCTCCCCTGAGTCCAAGGAAGCTCTCATAATTATGGCTAAGGGTTTGCTTACTTCCTTTGCTGCCTCCTTTAATATAACTGGATAGATCCCATCCACCCCAGGTGCCTTTCTTGTGTTTATCTTCAACAATTTCTCCTCCACTTTACTCTCAGTTATTACAAGATTCTCTAGCTTACTGCTAGAGTTGAATACACCTCTGGCTTTCCCCTCGCTAAATAACTCTTCATGTGTGAATGTCGATGCAAAATATTCATTTAGTTTGTTAGCTACCTGAGCAGGATCATCAACAGTTGACCCATCGATATCAAGTGGACCAATCTGATTCATCCCCTTCCTTCTAGAGTTTACATAAGTAAAGAACTCTTTGCTGTTGTTCTTTGCATCCCTTGCCAAAGATTTCTCGTAATCTGCCTTTGCCTGCCTAACCTCCTTTGTAACTTGGTTACAGATCAACTTGTATCTATCATAGGCTTCTGTGTCATGTGTTAATTTGTATGTATCCCATGCATGTTTCTTCTCTGCCATATGCCTCATCAGTTCATCTGACATCCATTTAGGCC
The DNA here is from genome assembly GCF_048544385.1 of Mastigoproctus giganteus. Lineage (NCBI taxonomy): Eukaryota > Metazoa > Arthropoda > Arachnida > Uropygi > Thelyphonidae > Mastigoproctus > Mastigoproctus giganteus. The sequence goes on from NC_143576.1 coordinate 172,437,744, forward strand.
TAAACCTTGAACAATATTTCTTAGTTGGTATGTAAAGTCTAGTAGCTTCCAAGATAAGTTCTTTGAATGCTTCCCATTTTGCATTTACTGTTGGTAACATCATCAATTGGTCCCACTGTATAGAATTTAAATACTGTCTCAGTCCATCGTAGTCGCCTTTACGAAAGCAATAACCCTTCCCTTTACCCCTAATGGTAGTTACCTCTTTGAGTAAATCCCACTTCAGCACACTGTGATCACTGCCACCTAGTGGTTCTATCTAGGTCTCTTTGAAGAAGCTCAGCTTGACAGCGATCATTAACTACTCTACCAATTTCAACATCATCTACAAATTTAGACATCATGCCCTCTATCCCTCATCAATGTCGTTTATGAAAATTAAAACAACAGTGGTCCTAGCTGATCCTTGGGGAACCCCACTTCTTACATCAACCCAATCTGAGGAATAGCCATTTATTGCAACCCTCTGCCTCCTGCCCTGAAGCCATCCTGCTATTCATCTAAGGATTTTCCCAGTGATTCCAACCTGTTCCAGCTTATAAAGCAACCACTCATGTGGGACTGAGTCAAAAGCTTTGCTGAAATCTAAATAAACAATGTTGAAATTATTCCCTAAATCCAACTCGTGAGTGACCCTTGTAAACAAATTGCAAGGAAGGCCCATGGTGTCCTATCGATGATCTATCGAACTTTCGCAAGTAGAGATAGGGATGTGATAATCCCACTATATAAGGCACTTGGAATACTGTGTTCAAGTATGGAGACTGCACCTAAAGAAAGACATTGAGCTTCTTGAAAGGGTGCAAAGATGGGTAACTCGCCTGGTGAGATCAGCAAAAGGGCATCCTTATGAAGAAAGACTTTGAATATGTGGGTTGCAGAGTTTGGAAACTAGACACCTTAGAGGAGATTTGATCGAGGTGTTTAAGGCTTTGAGAGGCATCAGTAAAATGAATGAGGATGAAATTTTCAAGTTTATAAATGATGCTAGAACTAGGGGACATAAATTTAAGTTACGGGGGGAAATGTTTAGATTGGACTGCAGGAAGTTTTATTTTAGCCAGCGAGTTATAAATTACTGAAATAAGTTGCCTACATGGGTGGCAGAGGCTGACAGTTTGGGGAAATTCAAAGGTCATCTGGATAGTACCTTCAGGTGAGGGAACCACGTAGGATGATAGGTTTAATTTCCTTTTCTTTTATTAATTATTATTATTAATTTTTTTATCATTGTTTTATTCAGGTTTTTTTTTTTTTTTTCCCGCTGGTGCAGCATAAGCCATAGGCTTTCTTGCACCATGCGGCCATTACTAATACTAATACATTACACAAAAATACTTTATTAAAGTTCCTTATTTAAAATAATGATATAAAAAATTATTATTATTTCTAAAAACACGAAATCTAAAATTGTTGCGCAACCCATAAGTAAACTCCACACAGTATTGAAGATGAGGAAGAAAACTACAGTTGTAAATATGGAACATACCAACATAGTCTATACCACTGCATGTGGAGAATGAAACTCTTTTTATATTGGTTCTACCCAATATTATCATTCAATGCGAATACAACAACACCAGGCATCCATGTGAAGGCAAAAAGGACAGGTGCATCTGAACTTTCCTTTCCATGAGAACCATATGTTTCTTTTTAATGAGGTAAGAGTAATTAATACACAATATGAATATACAAAACTCCTAATAGCCGAAACACTTGATTTGAAGTTAAACCCTAATGCTATAAATGTACGTAGACCATACACGATTTTGGACTTGTGGACCTTTACGCGCATGTGTAAATAACATTATTTGTGCTGGTTAATAAAAATAATCTTGTCGCAGTATGCTAAATTGAATCTTATTATTAGTATAAAAGACAGTCGAGATTGTTAAGTGTCACTTTACTTCTTGTTAGCATGGACCACCCTGAAATAACTTTGTCCCTTATTAAGTCTTTGTCTATAATATCTTAGTAAATTTGACAATTGTCTTCAATTTCCAGTCCATTATTGCTGGATTGTTTAGTTTTTAGTGGGTTGATGTGCATCAGTTTCACTTTGCTCTTCCTTTTGGCAGTGAGTAGATTATGTAAACTGAATACAGGATTATTTTTAAGGAACCCCGATATATTAACAATTTTAAAACCATAATATCGTGTCATAAATTTAGTTTTATATAATCTATTAATTGGGTTAATTTGATGTGAGCATCCGGCCGAAAAATTTCCTATAAAAAGATATGAGAAATATCTTCTTATAGGAAATAAAAAGATATTTCTCTATATTTTATAAATAGTATTAAAGTAGGAAGGATTGAGCTTTATTGCTCTTATATATTTTGAGATATTATTTGTAGATATGCAGTTGTCCAAATATTAATGGTAGGGTTGTGTGCATGCATGTGTGTAAAAATAAACTTTAAATAAGTAATAAAGAAAATAATAAAGGAAAGGAAAACAGAAAAAAAAAAAGAGGAAGATAATCCATGTAGCAAATGTTGGTGGCCACAAAACATTACCTCCCACATGTTGCAAAGACATGATTAAAAAATAAAATAATAATACACCAGTCATATACAACCCCAGGGGTTCATATTTGGTGAGTATGGGCTTGACACACCCAGAGTCCTGAGCTGGATACCATATATCACATTCTTCTCTTTCTTGGTGATCCCCCCCCCACCTCTCTAGCATTAGCATTAGTAGAGGCATTTGATGCAAGAAAGCAAGCTTATGCAGCATCAGCCAAAGAAAAAAAAAATAATAATAAATAAATAAATAAAAATAAATAAAAAATAACCACTTCCACTTCACCCCTCTGTTCGTTAACTTCCACGACAAGGGATGGAAGTCTGTTCCACCAACCAACCACCCGCTGGCTAAAGGCAAATTTCCGCACGTCTATCCTACATCTGCCTCTCCTCAATTTGAATTTATGCCCTCTCAGGTGATTATTCTGAGCAAGTGGAAGAATCCCATCAGCATTGAGCATGCTCAAACCATTCAAAGCCTTATACACCTCTATCAGATCACCTCGCTGGTGCCTAATCTCCAGACACAGTAATTTGCAAAACTTAAGCCTTTCTTTGTAAGTGCACCCCTTTGTTCCATTCACTAATCTTGTTGCCCTTCTCTGTACTCGTTCCAGCAGCTCTACATCCTTCTTGAAATGACGCCTCCAGGCCTGTATACAGTACTCTAGGTGTGGCGTGACCACTGCCTTATATAAGGGAATAATCACCTCCTTATCCCTGCTAGAAAAATTCCTATATATCATTGACAATACACCATGAGCTACTCTTGTCACCCGTCTGCAATGCTCAGAGAACTTCATATCTGCCTGCACAACCACCCCTAGGTCCCTTTCATTCTCTACCACTGTCAGTGTAGTACCAAAGAGTTGATATGTTGCTCTGGGGTTGCTGTTTCCCATATGTAGTACTTTACATTTGTCAATGTTAAACTTCATTTGCCACCTCTCAGCCCATCTGCTCAACCTTTCCAGATCCTGTTGCAGCAGCATAGTGTCAGTAGTGTCCTTGACAACCCTGCCAACCTTCGTATCATCTGCAAACTTGGACATTAAGCTTGATATACCATCATCAATAACATTTTTAAATACAGAAAACAATAATGGACCCAATACTGAACCCCGAGGGACTCCACTAATAACATTAGTCCACGATGAGCAGTGTCCATTGATTACCACTCTCTGTCTTCTCCCCCTCAACCACCTCTTTATCCATAGTAGCAATTTGCCTCCAATGCCACATTGCTCCAATTTGTGCAGCAGTCTTCCATGTGCAATAGTATCAAAAGCCTTTCTAAGATCCAAGTATATAATATCAAAGTTATTCCCTACATCCAGTTCTTTTGTGACTGCATCATAGTATCCAATCAAATTGGTCAGGCAAGACTTCCCCTTAACAAAACTATGCTGTGTGCGAGCTATAGCTGAAGTCTTGTCTAGATGATCCTGCAGTGCTTCTTTAACCAGTGCCACCATTAATTTTCCGGGAACAGAAGTTATAAACTCACAGGTCTATAATTACTTGTGTCAGCCTTTGATCCTCCTTTGTGAATTGGGGTCACATTTGCACATCTCCAGTCCACGGGTACTTCCCCTGAGTCCAAGGAAGCTCTCATAATTATGGCTAAGGGTTTGCTTACTTCCTTTGCTGCCTCCTTTAATATAACTGGATAGATCCCATCCACCCCAGGTGCCTTTCTTGTGTTTATCTTCAATAATTTCTCCTCCACTTTACTCTCAGTTATTACAAGATTCTCTAGCTTACTGCCAGAGTTGAATACACCTCTGGCATTCCCCTCGCTGAATAACTCCTCATGTGTGAATGTTGATGCAAAATATTCATTTAGTTTGTTAGCTACCTGAGCATGATCATCAACAGTTGACCCATCGATATCAAGTGGACCAATCTGATTCATCCCCTTCCTTCTAGAGTTTACACAAGTAAAGAACTCTTTGCTGTTTTTTTTTGCATCCCTTGCCAAAGATTTCTCGTAATCTGCCTTCGCCTGCCTAACCTCCTTTGTAACTTGGTTACAGATCAACTTGTATCTATCATAGACTTCTGTGTTACGTGTTAATTTGTACGTATCCCATGCATTTTTCTTCTCTGCCATATGTCTCATTAGTTCATCTGACAACCATTTAGGCCTAAACCTTGAACAATATTTCTTAGTTGGTATGTAAAGCCTAGTAGCTTCCAAGATAAGTTCTTTGAATGCTTCCCATTTTGAATTTGCTTTTGGTAACATCATCAGTTGGTCCCACTGTATAGAATTTAAATACTGCCTCAGTCCATCGTAGTCGCCTTTTCGAAAGCAATAACCCTTCCCTTTACCCCTAATGGTAGTTGAGTAAATCCCACTTCAGCACACTGTGATCTCTGCCACGTAGTGGTTCATTTATCTGCAGATTCTTAATGCATGAAGAATCACTACTGATAATCAAATCAAGAGTATTATTCCTTCTAGTTGCCTCCCGAACATGCTGATGTAGAAAACTATTATCCAATAAATCCACAAAAGCCTTGCTAGTGTGTGTGAGTGACCAGATATTGATTTCAATTTATAGAGATTTTAATTTCCCAGATATTGACTGGAATTTGGGGAAATTCCAGTCAATATCTGGGAAATTAAAATCCCCCATTATAAGACTCTCTGATTTACTGGCCCACTCTATTTCCCTGTACAGTTTCTTATTATACTCATCAGAGTCGTTAGTCCTATAGCACACTCCTACTCTCAATTTTGATCTCCCAATGCTTATGTCACACCAAACTGATTCGACACTGCACTGTCCAGCGATGTAAACTGGCTTCACTTCCTTGGATTTTATGTGTTTCTTAACTAATAGCATAACCCCTCCTCCTCCCTTCCTATCCTGTCTATCCTTTCTGTAGACATTGTACTCCCCAAATTCCAGTTCTGCATTACTTATATCTGTGTGACACGACGTCTCTGATATCCCAACAATATCCGCCTTTGATGCTTTGAGCAATACCTCAAATTTATTTACTAAACTCCTAGCATTGGTGTACACGGAAGTATACATGCACCCGTTCTTTTTCTTAGCTACCCTAACGCAACCCATGTTACTTGTACCCCAATGATTCCCAGCAGTCTCTGAAATATCCTGTCTTATTTTCCAGGCTGCTGCTGCTCATTCCAATAGAAGCAGTGCAAGAATCACTTTCACCTCTGCCAGTGGCTACTGTTAATCTATTAGTCCTTGTATCCCCCCAATCTAGCAGTTTTCCCTATCTTGGTCAGAATTGTTTTTTGGCTGGTGCAGCAAAAGCCTCAGGCTTCCTTGCACCGTATGGCTAATAATAATGATATGGCAATCCAAATAAGTGGTGAATAAAAAGTAAACCAGTATATAACTACAGCAACAAAAAGGGAAGGAATAAATCAAGATAATGTGCATTGCAGAAGGAATACACTCCTAAAATAATTTAGAAAGAATGTCAATTAATAAGAAGACCAAATAACATAAATTTACAAAAATTCCAATTAATTCAAATTTAGCAGTCTTCCTTGATGGTAACGGGTACAAACTGTGTGAAATATCACTATAAATGGAGACAAAAACCAACCACAACAATGTGACCAACAGTATCAAACAAAAATAAATAAAACACTGTGACCATCTCAGGCCAACAATGGCTAGAGTGTCCCTGCATTTCATTCATTAAACAAATCAGTGAACCAACCTGACAGCATTTATTGGCACTTTTGTAAATTTATATAATTTGGTATTCTAATCAATTGGTATTCTTTATAAATTATTTTAGAAGCACATTCCTTCTATAACACCCTATATCCCAATTTATTTCTCCCCACTCTTTCTTTGTCTGTTGCTGTAATTACTGGTTACTTTACTTTTCATTCATCACTTACTTGGCTTGCCATACGAGTGGCATGTTCTTATTTTATATTCTAATGATATATATAAATTGTGAAAAAAAATATGTGAAAGAGTAGAATACACAGAAGCTACACAAAAACTGCAGATAATAATTTTACTGGAATACACCAATTTTTAAAAATAGTAGTGGTACCAAAGAAATAAAACTTGTAAAAATATATGGTAGGAGGACAGAGGTGTAGTGACCTTCAAATATTAATTAGCATTAGTTATGGCAAATGATGCAAGAAAGCAAGTTTATACAGCACTGGCAAAAAAAAAAAAAAAAAAAAATCATTTCACCTATCTATTTCTGCTAATATTTTGTCTAATAAAATTAAGAATCCAAAAGAATTGGCAAAAGCCAAGGATAACTTAGAAACATAAATTAAAAATAAAGAAACTTGAAGAGACTAGCTTAACATAAAATAGTGTGAACTGTCAATAATTCAATGGAATACCAAATATTTCTATATATATATTATACATATGTACTAGTGTAGACACACACACCTCTCTAGGAACACTGCTTGTTGTGGACACTCAGACTTCCCAGCAAGAACTGTTAGAAATCACGTTAGGTGATCTCTTCAAAAACACTCTAATATGGATGCAGACACTTTAATGTGTCCTTTTGATATTTTCAACCTCTCTAGATGGGAGACACATTCAAGAGTAATTGAAATGTGTATTTTCATTGGTCAATGGCATTTGCAATGAAGACAGGTGAAGGTCAAGGTCATTACAGTAATAATAATCATTACTCATGGAGTAGATAGCACAATATGCAGTTAATATGCTCACCACTGATGGTACGGAATGTTTATAAACTTATTTGGGCTGTCTGATGCAGTTCTACCACTGCATACTACTTAACAAAGCAACAAAATTGCTAAACTGAGAAATGCTGTTTCCAGAATTGGGAAAAAAAAAAAAAAAACACAGATAGTAACTGCAGCAAGTTTGCATACAAAACAAAAAAAAAAAAACATCTACATGAGGATTTTTTGTGTCCGCAAATACAGCATATCCACAAACCTTCGCAGAACTAAAACATCATTATATGAATAGAGTGAATGATACAGATTGAAACCACTCCCAGGTGATAAAAGAATATCATCAAGTTTTTATTTTTCAACCAGAAAAGCACGATCTGCAGTAGGTGGCAGCATAATCACAAAACTGTAATCGTGACAGAATTTATCAACCCTGAAAAGGTGCAATGTATACTTTAGTTTAATGACTTGTAATTTGCTAACATTGTTATTCAAAAATTTTAAAATTGTTTAAATTGTTTGTTTGTTTGTTATTTGGTTTTTAGGAGCATTAGCAACTAAGGCCATATTGCTCCGGGATATGCAGTGGTCATTCCCTGACCTTTCCGCATCCTCCGTATTTGGTGGTGACGGGCTAAACCCCGGTCTAATCAAGAAGTGTGTGCTATGCACTGCTGCTCCTGCTCACCCGGCTACGGAGGCGCCAAAATTGTTTAAAAAGATGCAGTGAATATACTTACAATTGTTCAATGGATTTCAGAAAAGTTACAAAGGATGCCTGTTTGTGTAATCATCCTGGCAAAGGTTGTTGCCAAAGTCAGTGGGGGCACAGTGGAGTTTGTTTTTATGGACATTTTATGCAAAACCCAGCAAAATCCATAGCACATGCTTAACATGCTAACATGTCAAGGTCAATAGTGTGTAATATGTTATGTCACTGTCTGATGATGAAATCATCCAAGTTACAACTCATATGGCTGTAACTTGTTGATAAACGTGAAAACCAAGAGATGGAATTCTGTTGGTAAGTTTCTGCATGATTACAGTTTTGCAGCCATTTACTGTAGCACGAACATTTTCTGATTGGTGACTAAAACCTGAAGACATCCTATAATACTTGGAAGTTGTTTCAGATTTGTATACTAGATTTGTATAATGTACCCTATTCACGCAATAACATTGTTTTGTAAAGGAGGTTTGTAGAAACTACATTCAATATTCCTATATACAGTGGATTCCGGTTAATCGGGGGCAGCCGTTTATTTGGGGAAAATCTTAAAAAACAGAACCCAATCGAGAAAACAGCCAGGGTTTACTTCGCTTAATTGGAACAACATGCCGTTTAATCGGGGCACGAGACTGCAGCACTGGAGATCACCCTACGATTGTCTCCGACCGTACCACGTGGTTCGGTCCAATTTCTGGAAATCACAACCATAAAACAATAAAAACAATTAGCAGTCACCTGTTTATTGGGCTTTTCTGTTAGTGCAGTGCTTCTCAAACTTTTTTGGATCACCGCCCCCCCCCCCTAAAAAATGCCCTCGCCAGGGCTTTTTTTTAGCCCACCAATATAAAGTGACACTAAATAACTGAAATGAATATTTGTCTGTTTGCATTCCAAAAACGTAAATGCAGCCCTGCATGTATGTGTGTGAATTATAAAGAAAACTATTTACTGCACTTTATTCCTTCTTCGTAAAAAATTTCAACTACATAAATAAAGTCAGTTATAGTCACTTAAATTAAGTCATAAAAATTAAAGTTAATTACATAAATAAGTCATGATATTAATGGAAATAGTTCATTATATTTTAATATTTAATGCAATGGATGAGCTTGATGGAGCTCATCAAGGTTTAATCATTAAGTTTAATATCTGTAAGTAGAAGGCGTAAATCGCCACATTTAACAACATCCAGACAATTTCTTTGTTTTGTCAGCAATTGAGATACAGCACTGAAACCGGTTTCGACTAGATATGATGTTGGAAAAGAAGTAATTTTTTTACAATTCCCCACAATGCAGTAATGGTCAGGGATTTTCTTTTGTAACCAAAATTCCTGATATGAATTTTGAAATTTTGGCTTCAGTTCAACTTCATTTTGTAACCCAATCAATTCTTCTTCTACAAAACGTTCACCATTGTCATTATTTAAAAAAGGGTTTATAACCCAATCTGGAATTTTCAAATTAAGGAGATCTTCAAACCTTTCCTGCATATCTCTGTGCAACATTTCTAGATGATTACAAGTTAGTAGAGTTCCATCAGCAATTTTTTCTTTTTTCTCTATTTCCAACAGATTTGGAAATTGATACAATTCACGTCATCCTACGTTGCGCATAAAAAGCTTTAATTTTGAAATAAATGCTGAAATTTGAGTTTTCGCCTTAATAAGAGTTACATCTTGTCCTTGTAACTGTAAGTTCATAGAGTTAAATCTAGTAAATAAATCTGCAAGATAAGCAATATCAGTTTTCATTTTCTTGAGGTCATTACTAAGGTTCCTATCTTCAAAGAACTTGACAACAGTATCAAAGAGTTCATAAAATCTGTTGAGACAGTTGCCTTTTGACAGCCACCGAACCTCGGAGTGAAGTAGCAATCGTTCAAAATCTTCACTGTTTTTATCACAAAGCTTTCAAAATATACGATCATTCAAAGAATGTGCTTTAATTTTGTTTATAGTAGTAATAACAGTTTGTAGAGAATTGTGCAGTTGATCACCAAGTTTTTTCGCAACTAAATGCTGACGGTGAATGACACAATGAACAGTAATAATATTTGGCACAGCATTTTTTAAATAAGCCATAAAACCCCTGTAACGGCCAATCATTGATGGTGCTCCATCTGCCCCCTGTCACCTCCTTTCATCCCTAATACTCCCATGGATAATTCAAATGCCCCCCAGGGGTGGGGTGATATCGCCCACTTTGAGAAGCACTGTGTTAGTGCAATCTATCATAAATGAATAGTAAACTCGATCTTACTGAATTTGCGATAATACCGACAGTTGGAATTCTGTGGGTTATTATGGTGAAATGTGTTTACACTTCCATGAAATCTTCAATCATATAAAAAAATTAATTTTCAGATCTTCTCTTCATTCCTATTTTTAAAGATTTGAAACTTGTTATTCCATTCTCACTTGCGTGTATCCTGTTACTTGCAATTTGTTATTGTTCTTTGTTATTGATTGCTTATCTTTTTCACTGTTTTAAATTTTAACCCCCACCCACAAATGTCAGTGAACAGAAATGTCAACTGGTTAGTATGTACATATTACAGTACGAATTAATTCCGATTTTCACGTATCATTTAATTTTTTAATTGGTAAGGTAATAAAGGATAAATTTGTGCTTAATATATCTTTACTTTTATAGCCTGTGGATAATATTCCTCCTATTTTCGCTAATTAGAATCGCTGTTTAATAGAACTAAAATTCAATTCACAAACGTGATCACAATGAACAGCGCTTACTACACATCGTATAGTGAACGGTGCTTTACTTAGGTGACTCCATCGTAACGTGATTTGATTGTATAGTGAACCAATTGTAAAGCGGGGGTCCATTGTATTTTTAACTTTTTTTATGTGAAACTTCAGATAATTGGGGCAACTGCTTAATCAAACCAAAATGCACTAGTCCCAATGTGTCCCAATTAACTGGAATCGATTGTATTTGATAAAAATGTTGTGACGCTACACATTACTTTCATAACTGCTTAAGCAACAGAAGTGCCCATCATTTTGGCTGTTTTCCTCCAGTGACAATTCTCCCATCTGTCACATATCGCTTTTGCTTGATAGTGAGATACGGTGGATGTTTAAGTAGATAAATACAAAGTTTGTTTATGTATGCAGATTTTCCCTTGGAATTCTGGTCGAAATGTTCCTGGTTATTACATTGACTGCATACTAATTTTTTAAGAAATGAAATTTCCTGATGTATACAGCAGAGCTGTATATAGAAATTTAAAAAAAGGAGGGGTTTTGATCCATTAAAGGCAGATATATCCTATTACATTAAAAATTCTATATGCACAAAAACAATTAATATCAACTAAAGTTAGTAAGTGATCTAATTATCCAGAATGAAACCGAAAGGTTTTAAGCAAAAGCCATTTATATTAATTTTCTCTAAAAGTTAATTAACTGAAACACATATGTATAATTATAATCAATGCATTTCACTTTTCCGAATTATTGAAACTGGCTACACTGACCTCTGCAAAGCAGACACCTACCTATAGTGGACACTTTCTTCTGACCGAAAACGTCATGGATTTTGAAATTTTGTATATTTAAATCCTGTTTGAAAATACAAATATAATTTAATAATAATAAAAAGGACAAAAAATTAAAAAAGTCACATATATAATGAATGCCTAACGCTCAACAATTCATTCATTCAAAAAACAAAACTAAATTTTTAACATTATCATATGAAAAAATAGTATAAGTTATTCTGTACTCATTCCACATTTTTTGAAGAACTACTTTTAATGAAAAAAATGTTTTATCTTTGTTGTAATATATGCTTACTTATGGTTAGCAGCTACGGGCCAAGGTAGCGGTTTGTGAATGCCTTGTTTCCATAATCCCAAGTGTTTCAATATAGTAGTTGTGGCTAACTCTCGGTTCAAGGTATAGAAATGAAGGCCAGGTGTCAAATCAGAAGATAAGAGTTTCTTGCACAGTTTAACTGCATGAGTTATACCAAAGTTACGTACTAATTCATCATTGCCCCTTATGCCCCTTATTGCTGTAATTTTTTCCAGAATTTCCTTTGGCACTTCTAGTTGAGACAATCGTACAATGTGGTGAAGAGAATCATAACTCTGAAAATAACAAGAAATCAGAATATGTCTAAAAGTAGCTTTTTTTTGGTATTTTACTAAAAAATAGTGGCCAATTAAAATATTTACATTAAATATGCATAATATATGTTTTTCAGTGTCAGTAATCAACTAGTAAAATAATATATTACATGCTATAATAATAATACTACTACTTATTTAGTGGTACTACCACTAAATATATTTATTCATATCAATCAGCTATCAATCAGATTTTTAGGTTTAATATGTTAAAAAAAAAACTAAAGGATTTATATCTAAATAATTTTTAATACAGGTATTTCCATATTGCACTAAGTGTAATAACCATGGACAGCAAGAACAGGTTGGTAGGTAGGCTTAAACAATTAAAGACAAAAGCATTGCCAATCAATTTAAATATAATACAAAATTAATCAGTGATTATGAAATATATAACTGCAAAATTATTATAATACTCAATTATTAAAATAATATTCATAGTTTAATCAGCTGCAGTATTTGTCAATACAAAATCTTACTGAACTATATGAGAAATGTCAACACACACACACACACACACACACACACACACACACACACACACACACACACACACACACTACAGTAAAAATAAGGTACATAGTGTTTATGTCATATTATGCAATGATAAACTAAGTGATAGAATTGTTAAGGTAGCAATTCCAAAATACCAAAATGCTGGAAATGAGCTGATTCTAATATTGTCAGATTTAAGAGTTTATACTCTTGCATTTTAGCATATTTAGTGCTGATGCCACCTTTGTGTTTTAATTCTGCCACTGCAGATGCCAACTAGCACTTTCTATATAACAAAGGTTTATATGAAAATATATCTCTAAAATTGATCATAAATTCTCAGAATATCCCCAATTTTTCTAATGCATTCCTGGAGAGGTGATTCACAAGAACTACAAACCATAGTTCTTATGAGTCACTATTCCCTTTCCAGGTCAATATTTTGCATATTATATCAAAGTTCTCTCAAAATTGTAAACAATGACATGTCTGTTTATAACTATTATGGCTTCATTAGACAGAATGTCAACAGTAAATGTCAATTAGGGAGTGAAAATGTGGGCCCCCACATAAGCACCAAATACAGTTAAATGACTCAATAAATTAATTTATGATTTATTTTTAATAAATATCTATTTTAACAAATCAATCCAGATAATAAAAGTTTTATTATCTAAATCAGCAGTTCCCAACTGGTGGTTCGCGAAAGTGTTCCGGGGGTTCGCACTAAAAATTCCATAATGGTGTCTGCTTAGATTTACATAGGTATATTACTGTAAACTACAAAATATAACTAATAATAAACAATAAAGTAAACTAAAATTAAATAAAAAGTAAAGAATTGCCAAAGAAATCTCCCACAATTCCTTAAAATTACTTTACTATCTTCCAGTATATCATGTTAATAAAGATCTAAAATAATTTCTTGACTAAACGTCCAAGAGTATGAAAAAGGTTGTTTATGCATGGGTAATGCAAGGTATAATCAGATGCATGCATACTACCTGGGTAGTAGAAATGATGGAAGTGCATTACTCCATGCATAAACAACCTTTTTCATCCTCTTGGACATTTAGTCAAGAAATAGTTTAAAATTAAACCATGCACACCATCAAGTATCTCTCATATTGCGGAGTTATACTTCATAACCAGTTGTTGTTATTGCAACAATAGGGTACCTGCCCACCCACCGATGAGTAAGCCAACAAGCTTCGAAACGGTGCCATCTGGGTGATGGTGGTATCCGCCGAGAATAAGTAACAATTAGTCTGGTGAAGTTACTTATTCAAAACAGTGCAACACCTCGCCCCACTCATTCTGAAGGTTCATTCATAATATGAGATATGAATAAACAATGCATTCATACTACCTGGGTAGTAGAAATGATGGAAGGACATTACCCATGCCTAAACAACCTTTTTTTAATAAATATGTTTTCGGTACTATTTTTTTTTTTTCATTCTCAAGGATCATTGTTAAGTATGGGTACTTTTTTTTTTTTTTTTTTTTTTTAGAACCTATAGTACTTAGTACCATGCATGGGTTGAAAAGATGAAAGAAGATATTTGTTGTCATTAGACTTGAACTTCTGTAGATTGTAATTTTCAGGAAATACATATGAAGGAAGGTTGTTCCAGAAAACGGCAGTTGAATGAATAAATGAGGAAGAAGAAAAGTTGGCTCTGTGAGTTTCAAGTTGGACAGTAAAAGGATGTTCACTGGTTGCTTCACATGTTCGGACTGCTTTAAAGGAGAGATGGGAATTATAGAAGCCAATTCAGAAGAACAGTTCCCATGGAAGTATCCATCGATAGAAAAGACATGCGGCAGAAACAGAATGTCTAAAAGACAGAGTGGAGAGACTCTGTTAGAGATGAGTCATTAATTAATCTAACTGCCCTCTTCCGAATGGAATCTAGAAGCCTCAGAGAGCATTTGGGAACAATATTTCATGGTACAGCAGATTTGCAATTTGTACAGAGTGAACAGCTATTTGGAAGAAAACCAGCTTGGTTTTCTTCCAAATAGCTTGTGCTTGTGCCAAGAAAGATTAGAAGTCAGGGTAATCCCCAAGATCTTGCCTAGAAATCAAAGTGTCATCGAAGATAAGAATAGGAGCAGAAGAATCCGTTTTGCGAGATATAAGACAGGATTGAGTTTTAGAAGGATTAAAATTAAGTTTTCTTTACCCCACTGGAGAATTCCTGGAGATCAGAATTTAAGGATTTGGCAGTGGATACTCGAGACGTTGAAGCTGTTTCAAAAGGGCATGGTTTCTCAAACTGGAAAGTGGAAAGTAATGTGCTATCACCAGCAAAACTATGGAGAGGATTTCCGGTCAATGGAAAAAGGCCATTAATATACAAGAGGAAAACAGTGGGAGAAAGAACTGAACCTTGGGGGACACCAAGGTTCTGTCTTCTTTCTTCTCCATTACTGGAGAAGAAAGAAGACAGAAATCCGTCTACCCTCACCCACAGTGAGCAGTCAGAGAGAAAACTGAATACCCAATTACAAAGCTCACAAACCATAGGATGGAAGCTTATTTAGAACACCTTTATGACAAACATGATCAAAAGCCTTTGAAATGTCAAGAGCAATGGCTTAAGTTTCACCAAAAACTTTTCCATTGAATTTGTCCATAGATGTACGTTTCCTTCTTCAAGAGGAGTGTTTCCATTTACAATGGGTTTCCTCAGCCTACAAATTATTTTTTGGTAGGAATTTTTTCCCGCCATAAAGTTCAGTTTAAGACGTCTTGGTCAGTTAAACCTCTGGCTGTCATGCACTCCTGTTCCCCATCCATCCATGTCCTACTAAGTCTTCCTCTTCTCTTTATTCCAGGATATCCACTGGATATCTAGTTTCTTGCATCTATTTTACATGTCCATACCATGAAACGCTTTTCTTTGATAGTGTCAATATTCTTTTTCACTTCCATTTTCTCTCTTATGTCTTCATTCTGTTTTCTGTCTCTTCTAGAAGTTCTTGCATAGATGTACATAAGCCAGAATGTCACCAGTGGAACGACACTGATGGAATCCATGCTGGTGATTGTTGACCAGTGAAAGATTTCCAGATAGTTTTAAGAGTTGGCAGTTAATTTATTTCTCCATTACTTTGGAAAGAGTAGAAGTAATCACAATGGAAGGAATTTGTCACCCTTTTTAGGAAATGGCTTGATATGAGCAAATTTACAAGCAGAAGCAAAAACACTTTTGAAATAAGAAATTAAACAAGACAACACAAAACAGGAGTAAGTTCACAGGCACAGGTTTTGAGAACAAGTGGAGAAATATCCAGAATATCAAGAGTGGATCGACACTGACAGAATCCATACTGGTGATCGTTGATCAGACGGAAGATTTCTAGGTAGTTTAAGAGTTGCCGGTAAATTGATTTCTCCATTACTTTAGAAAGAGTAGAAGTAATCGCAATGGGACGATAATTGGATAGAAGGGATTTGTCATCCTTTTTAGGAACTGGTTTGATATGAACAAATTTTCATGCAGAAGCAAAAACACCTTTGAAATAACAAAGTGAAGCAAGACAACACAAAACAGGAGTAAGCTCACAGGCACAGGTTTTGAGAATAAGTGGAGAAATACCATCAGGACCTGGAGCTTTCGTAGCATCAGATTCATCAAAATCTTTCTGATGGAAAATTACAGGATTCATTGAATGGAGTGTATACTGGGAATGGTTTGAGGTGATTTACCAAGATCATCAATACATGAGTTGGAAGAAAAATAGGTTGCTAGCAGGTCAGCATTATCTTTGGCTGATGTGGCAATAGAACCATCTGGTTTTGAAAGAGGCAGGAACTGAGATAGGCAAAATTTGCAGCCAATAGCTTTGGAAAAACCAGAATGCTCAGCAATACTTAATTTTTATTACACAATGTCGTTTATAAAAATGTAATGGTGGAAATATTTTATAATGAAAATTCAGTGCTTTTATATGATTTCAGAGAATATAGGCTTAGGGGTTCGCGATAAAAATATTATGTTGAAAGTAGTTTGCGAGTCAAAAAAGATTGGGAACTGCTGATCTAAATTGATTATTATAAAAGTCCAATTTTCATATAAAAGCTACACATGTTTTAGCATTAGCATAGGCATATGATGCAAGAAAGAAAAAGCATAGGCGAAAAAAAAAAAAAAAAAAAACCTTCCCATTTCTCCCATCTATTCATTCAAAACGTTTTGCTGAATTTGGCCTTGAATTTATTTAAGCTGTCAACTTCCACAACAACAGATTGAAGTTTGTTCCAACTATCAACCACCCACTGGCTGAAGGCAAATTTCCGCATACAGGGTGTTTCAGTTAAACGTTTCAGAACTTCTAAGAGGGGTAGGGTACATCCTGACAACTCGAAATCATATAGCAATGTGGGGTCGGAAATGCTTTCCTGAAGCGGTGTTGCACAGAAGCACCATAAAGAAAAGAGACCGTAAGTGAGAAATCGTTTTAATAATACATGAAAAGAAGCAAAAGGTACATGGATTAAAGTAAGTGTTCGAAGTTTCTTCCACGGGCTACAATGCACGCCTCGCATCTCCGACGCATGGACATCCGAACATTCTGGAATACTCCAGGTGAATTTCGAATTTCTTCGGCAGCTACTGCGATTCTTGCAACCAGCTCCTCAGCATTGTCAACAGGGTGTCAATGCTGACAATGCTGACAATGCTGACAATGCTGCATTGTCAACAGGGTGTCATAAACTAGCGATTTCATATGACCCCAGAAATAAAAATCAAGACATGATAGGTCGGGTGACCGAGCAGGCCAATGCACGGGACCACCACGTCCGATCCACTGTTGACCAAATGTGACATCCAGGTAGTTACGAACATCTCCGCTATAATGGGCAGGGGCTCCATCGTGTTGGAACCACATTGTCTGTTGCGTCGATGCAGAAATCTGTTCATCTCTCAAAAGTTGTGGCAATACTTGCTGCAGAAAGATCAAGTAGATAGGTCCGGTTAGACGACACGGTAACAGGTAAGGTCCAATGAGGTGATCTCCCATAATACCGGCCCATACATTGACCAAAAATCGAATCTGTGCTGCACGACGTCGTATTGCATGCGGGTTCTCGACCGCCCAGATATGGTCGTTATGCGTGTTGAAAATTCCTTCCCTTGTGAAGGATGCCTCATTGGAATACAACACTTCAGCAGGAAAAAGTGGATTTGTAGCACATTTTCCAAGGTACCACTGTGCGAAAGCAATACGAGGTGCAAAATCCTCCGGTTGCTGTGTCTGGACACGCTGCACGTGAAACGGATGCATGTCTTGTTCTCGGAGAATCCTCCAGACGCTGCAATGGGAAACCACGACTGCGTTTGCTAGACTTCGTGTACTCGTTCTTGGATTCCCCTGTACATGCTGCAGCACATTCTGTTCGACGGCTGGAGTCCGTGCTGTTCTTACCCTGTCCCTGTCAGCTCTTTCAAATGAACCTCTCTCAGCTAACCTCTGGTGCAGTCTTCCAAAGAAATTATGACTGGGAATACGCCTCGTCGGATATCGTTCCGCGTACAAACGCTGTGCGGCTGGCCCACTACAATTTGCAGCCCCGTATGCCAAATGCATATCGGCTAACTCTGCGTTCGTGTAATCATCCATCCTACTAACTTGACGTTCTTGTTCAAGAAATTCGAAATTCGCCAGGAGTATTCCAGAATGTTCGGATGTCCATGCGTCGGAGATGTGAGGCGTGCATTGTAGCCCGTGGAAGAAACTTCGAACACTTACTGTAATCCATGTACCTTTTGCTTCTTTTCATGTATTATTAAAACGATTTCTCACTTACAGTCTCTTTTCTTTATGGTGCTTCTGTCTACAACACCGCTTCAGGAAAGCATTTCCGACCCCACATTGCTATATGATTTCGAGTTGTCAGGATGTACCCTACCCCTCTTAGAAGTTCTGAAACGTTTAACTGAAACACCCTGTATATATTCTACAACTGTCTTTCTTTAATTTGAATTTATGCTCCCTCAAGTGCAGAATCTGAGCAAGAGGAAGAATCCCAGCAGCATTGAGCTTGCTCAAACCATTCAAGGCCTTATACACCTAAATCAGATACTCTTGCAGGTGCCT
The DNA here is from genome assembly GCF_048544385.1 of Mastigoproctus giganteus. Taxonomy (NCBI): domain Eukaryota; kingdom Metazoa; phylum Arthropoda; class Arachnida; order Uropygi; family Thelyphonidae; genus Mastigoproctus; species Mastigoproctus giganteus. The sequence goes on from NC_143576.1 coordinate 172,456,441, forward strand.
AGTTCTGCAATTTGCAGAACTTAAGCTTATGTTGCCCTTTTCTGTACTTATTCTAGTGGCACTACATTTTTTCTAACATGAGGCCTCCACACCTGTATGCAGTGCTCAAGGTGTGGCCTGACAAGGAGGTGATTATCCCCTTATACAAGGGGATAATCACCTCCTTATCTCTGCTAGAAAAATTCCTGTATATCATTGACAAGTCCCCATGAGCTACCCTTGCAGCCTGTCTGCACTGCTCAGAAACTTCATATCTGACTGCACAATTACCCAAGGTCTTTTTCGTTCTCCATTACCCTGAGTGTAGTACCACACAGTTGGTATGTTACTCTGGGGTTACTGCTACCCATATGCAGTATTTTGCATTTGGCAATGTTAAACTTCAGTTGCCACCTCTCAGCCCATCTGCTCAACTTTTTTAGATTCTGTTGCAGTAGCGTACCATCCTTACTGTCATTAACAATCATACCAACCTTTGTATTGTCTGCAAACTTGGACATTAAGCCCGATATACCTTCATCAATATCACTGATAAATACACAAAACAACAATGGGCCCAACATGGACCCCTGGAGAACTCCTCTAATAACGTTAGTCCATGAAGAGCAGTGTCCATTGATTATCACTCTCTGTCTTCTACCACTCAACTATCCTTTTATCCATTGTAGCAACTTGCCCTTAATGCCATACTGCTAAAACATGTACAACATAGTAGTCTTCTATGTGCAACAGTATCAAAAGCTTTCCTAAAATCCAAGTAGATGATATCAAAATTATTTTTTTGCATCCAGTTCCTTTGTGTCCACATCATAGTATCCAGTTAAACTGGTCAGACAAGACTTCCCCTTAACAAACCCATGCTTTGTCTGAACTATAACTGCCGTCTTGTCTAGATGACCTTGCAGTGCTTCTTTAACCAGTGACTCCATTATTTTCCTTGGAACAGAAGTTAAACTAACAAGTCTGTAATCACTTGTGTCACCTTTCGATTCCCCTTTGTGAACTGGGGAAACATTTGCACATCTCCAGTCCAGGGTGACCTCCCCTGAGTCCATGGATGCCCTCATAATCATGGCTAAGGGCCTGCTTACTTCTTTTGTTACCTCCTTTAATATAACTGGATAGATCCCATCCACCCTAGGTGCCTTCCTTATGTTTATCTTCAACAATTTCTCCTCCGATTTGCTCTCAGTTATTACAAAATCATTTAGCTCTCTGCCAAAGTTTGATAAACTTTTAGCATTCCCCTCCCCAATAACTTTGCATCCTTTGCCAAAGAGAGTGGGTGCGAGAGTACATGTGAACAGGCGAAGTTTTTACGGCTCCAGCAAACAGAGAAGTTTTTGCTTTTTTATTGACTTAAATTGGCATATTAATTTATTTTTTAGAGTTGTTTTATATTCCTAGTAACAATACTTTAGTTTAAATTGAATTCAGATAGAGATTTTGTAGGTTATTACTTAGTATCGGTAAGGGTATCAAATCCATGTGTGGACAGGTTTTGCAGCTACCGCGAATGCAAAGTTTTTAATTATACTTAGCCGCTTTATTGACTTAATTGTTAGACTAAATGATTTTCTATATAAGTAGCTTATAGACCTAGTCAAGCTCCGTGGTTTATTTTGAATTTAGATAGCACGATTTGGAAAGTAAATAATACCTCGTGTTCATAGATTAACTATTCGTAACTTGTCGCCATTGTTATACTATATGTGTGCTAGCGTAAGGTTTAACGGAAAACTAGATAAGCAAGTATAGTAGTATCAATTAATCAATAAAATTGATGAATCTTATTAAATTTCATTGTCAATTGAATTGTCCTTTTTTAAATAAATAAAGATAGCGACCTAGTTATTACAAGCGTGGCGTCATGAATTGATACATATAAGTTAACGGGGGATAAGGAAGTCATATAACGTAACTCGGAGATAATATTCAATACTGAAATACATATAGGTTTAGGGTTATATTTTGTATTGGAATTTTATTGAACTTGAACAGAAATCATGACTCAGAGCAGGGCAGCAAAGCAAAAGGCTCAAACTAGTGGAAGTGCTGTGGCTCAGGTGAGAACTGAGGGGGGGGGGCATTGTCCTCTGAATCACAGTCTATTGAAATGCACTGCTTGTTTGATGTTTGTGGAGCAATGAGGAACGGGACATGATATTGCCAAGGGGAATGTCTTTGTGTGTGTGTGTGTGTGTGTACGATGTAAGGAGTGCGAGGAAATCAGGCATCAGCTTGGCATTGTTATGGGCTTATATGAGAGCTTGAAGGACAGGGTGGATGCCCTCGAAGGATTTAAATTGAGGGGTCCATCATGCTCTCAGCCACCCACATAAATGCCAGAACTTGAACCTGAACATCACAAAACACAGTGGCAACCGCCAAAGCAGAATGCGGTGGTCCCAAAGAACTAGTTGTTGTAGGTGACTCTACTGTCAGGGAAAAGTGAAATAGTGTGCAAAAAGGATAGATGGAATAGGACCAGGGTATGTCTACTAGGGGTAACGGTTGATGACATTGTAGGACAGATATCATCCTTTAAGGGCACAAAGGGTGATATTGTTGTACACATGGCAGAATTACTTAACAAGTACAAGACAATGATGAAAAACAGCCGTGAGTTAGGGTTGAATTTGAAAGTGTCTGCAATTCTGCCCAGACACGATAGGAGGGATTATATGATGAGAGCCTTGTCGTGTCGATCAATCCGGCCCTGGAGAGATTGTGCAAGGCTCAAGTGGTAGACTTTTTCTCAGCCTGGTCTGTACTTGTTAACAGGAGAGACTGCTTCTACAGGGATGGGATACACTTAAATAGAAAGGGTGCAAGAATATTTGCTGATGCTATCGAAGCAGAGTTGTGTGGGTCGGAAAACTGCTAGTTTGGGGGAAATACATGAACTAATAGATTAACAGCAGCCGCTAGCAGAGGTAAAAGTGATTCTTGCACTACTTCTATTGAAATGCAATTGAGCAGCAGCATGGAAAGCAAGACAGTGAGAATTTCCAGGACTGCTGGGAGTCAAAGTGGAACAAGTAAATACATGGGCTGTGTTAGGGTAACTAAGAGTAGAAACAGGTGCATGTATACTTGCATGTACACCAATGCTAGGAGTATAGTTAATAAATTCGATGAGCTTGAAGTGCTAGTAAAAGCATCAAAGGCAGATATTGTTGGGATATCAGAGACACGGTGTCACACAGACATAAGCAGTGCAGAACTGGAATTTGGGGAGTACAATGTGTACAGAAAGGATAGACAGGACAGAAGGGAGGAGGGGGTTAAGAAACGCACAAAATCTAAGGAAGTACATCCAATTGATGTGGGTGTACAATGCAATGTTGAGTCTGTTTGGTGTGACATAAGCACTGGGAAAGGAAAAATGAGAGTAGGTGTGTGTTATTGGGATCAAATGTGACCCCAATCCACAAAGGAGAATCAAAAGGAGACACAGGTAATTACAGACCTGTTAGTTTAACTTCTGTTCCAGGGAAATTAATGGAGGCACTGGTTAAAGAAGCATTGCAGGTCATCTAGACAAGACTTCAGTTATAGATCTGACACAGCATGGGTTTGTTAAGGGGAAGTCTTGTCTGACTAATTTGATTGGATACTATGATGTAGTCACAAAGGAACTCGATGCAAAGAATAACTTTGATATCATATATTTGGATCTTAGAAAAGCCTTTGATTCTGTTGCACATGGAAGACTGCAGCACAAACTGGAGCAGTGTAGCATTGGAGGCAAATTGCTGCTATGGATAAAGGGATGGTTGAGCGGGAGAAGACAGAGTGGTAATCAATGGACACTGCTCTTTGTGGACTAAAGTTATTAGTGCAGTCCCTCAGGGTTCAGTGTTGGGTCCATTGTTGTTTTCTGTATTTATAAATGATATTGATGATGGTATATCAGATTTAATGTCAAAGTTTGCAGACGAACGAATAGTTGGTTGTGTTGTTAATGACACTAATGACAGTACACTGCTCCAAAAGGATCTAGAAAAGTTGAGCAGATGGGCTGAGAGATGAAAAATGAAGTTTAACATTGACAAATGTAAAGTACTACATATGGGAAGCAGTAATCCTAGAGTAATGTATCAACTGTGGTACCACACTGACAGTGGTAGGGAATGAAAAGGACCTGGGGGGGGGGTAATTGTGCAGACAGATATGAAGTTTTCTGAGCAGTGCAGATGGTCTGCAAGAGTAGCTCATAGTGTCTTGTCAATGATATTTTTCTGGCAGGGATAAGGAGGTGATTATTCCCTTGTATAAGGCAATGGTAGGCCACACCTTGAGTACTGTATACAGGTCTGGAGGCCTCATTTCAAGAAGGATGTAGAGTTGTTGGAACGAGTACAGAGAAGGGCAACAAGATTAGTGAATGGAACAAAGGGTTGCTCTTACGAAGAAAGGCTTAAGTTTTGCAAATTACAGTGTCTGGAGACAAGGCACCTGCGAGGTGATCTGATTGAGGTGTATAAAGCCTTGAATGGTTTGAGCATGCTCAATGCTGATGGGATTCTTCCTTTTGCTCAGAATAATCCTGAGAGGGCATAAATTCAAATTGAGGAAAGACATTTGTAGGATAGATGTCCAGAGGTTTACCTTTAGCCAGCGGGTGGTTGATTTCTGGAACAAACTTCCATCTGTCGTTGTAGAAGTTGATAGCTTAAATAGATTCAAGGCAGAACTTGACAAACATTTGGAGTGAGTGGATGAGTGGAATAAGGGTTTTTTTTTTTTGCCTGACGCTATATAAGCTTGCTTTCTTGCATCATGTGCCTTTGCTGATGCTAACTCCTCACGTGTGAATGTAGATGCAAGATACTCATTCAGTTTGTCAGCTTCCTGAGCAGGATCATCAACAGTTGAACCATCAATATCAAGTGGACCAATCTTATTCATCCCCTTCCTTCTAGAGTTTACATAAATAAAGAAGTCTTTACTGTTTTTCTTTGCATCCTTTGCCAGAGATTTCTCGTAATCTGCCTTTGCTTGACTACCCTCCTTTGTCACTTGATTACAGACTATCTTATATCCACCATAGGCATCTGTGTCTCCTGATAATTTATATGCATTGCAAGCATTTGATAATAATTTAATAATTATCAAATAAAACGGCTAACGCTATTTAATCTTACTGACTACCCTGTAGTGGCATCTGTTATTGTTTTTTTTTTGCAACAAATATGATTAAACTACCTAGTTAATGTGATAACCTTAATACCCACAGCAGAAAAAAACTTTACCTTCATAGCCCCCGGTATTACACTAATTTCAAACACATCAGTTTGAAAGTAATGCAATTGGCAGATTAACCAAGAGGTTAATCTGCCAATCGCATTACTAATCTGCCAATTTTAATGTTAATTATTTGTAAATCTGCAATTTTAATGTAATGAAATCACCAAGAGGTGATTTCATTACATTATATTTCAAAAAAGGTTAAGCTGCCATTCAGCCATTGTCTCATGTTTTAAGTAAATGGCAACTTAACCTTTTGGTGATGTCACTTGAAAGTACTGCAGTGCAGTGCAATGCAGTAATTTCTTTAAATTTCTTTAAAGGCAAAATTTGTTCTGATGTGGACATTACGACCAATATAGTACAAAACAAAAATTGAGAAGTCTGGGTCTGAATCCTATTGACAACTGGATAAATTTCTAAAATTAAAAATAACTTCATTATTTTATTCCATAATTTAATTAAAATTATTATTTAATAAAATTATTATGACAATAATTTTATTTGGTTAATTATTAATTCATATTTCATTTAATTAGGTTCTTGGAAATGCAGAAAGGTATATCTTTATTTTCTATGTTCTTTGCATTGAAGCTACTTTGTCCCCAGGTTTCACAGGGAAAATATAGTAACCCTACTATATAATCATCATTTAATATGGCAGTTCAATGCTACCATTGTTGGGCAAAATGGCTATTTTGTCAGATGCTAAAGATATAGAAAACTGATTATCATTTGTAATTCAGCATTATTTTTATTAAAATTTATTGTTTACAAGAACAAGGGATGCCAAATTTTGTTTTAAAATTATGGGCCTAAATTAATAGTACAAGACAACTGTTTTATTTGTTTAAGTGAAAGTCTGGCTGTGGGTATAACTAGTACAGAATAGGGCAAGCTAAATGAATAATTAAGCCATCGTGGTATACAAAATTAAAGAAATTAAATAACAACAGCAACATTCACACATGAGAAGTTATTCAGGAAGGGAAATGCCAGAGGTTAAGTAAACTCTGGCAGTGAGCTAGATGATTTTGTAATAACTGAGAGAAAAGTGGAGGAGAAATTGTTGAGGATAAACATAAAAAAGGCACCCGGGGTGGATGGGATCTATCCAGTTATATTAAAGGAGGCAGCAAAGGAAGTAAGCAATCCCTTAGCCATAATTATGAGAGCTTCTTTGGACTCAGGAGAGGTACCTATAGACTGGAGATGTGCAAATGTGACCCCAATTCACAAAGGAGGATCAAAGGCTGACACAAGTAATTATAGACCTGTGAGTTTAACTTCTGTTCCAGGAAAATTAATGAAGGCACTGGTTAAAGAAGCACTGTAGGATCATCTAGACAAGACTTCAGTTATAGCTCAGACACAGCATGGTTTTGTTAAGGGAAAGTCTTGCCTGACCAATTTGATTGGATACTATGATGCAGTCACAAAAGAACTGGATGCAGGGAATAACTTTGATATTATATATTTGGATCTTAGAAAGGCTTTTGATACTGTTGCACATGGAAGACTGCTGCACAAATTGGAGCAGTGTGGCACTGGAGGCAAATTACTGCTATGGATAAAGGGATGGTTGAGGGGGAGAAGACAGGGAGTGGTAATCAGTGAACACTGCTCATCGCTGACTAATATTATTAGTGGAGTCCCTCAGGGTTCAGTGTTGGGGCCATTGTTGTTTTCTGTATTTATAAATGATATTGATGATGGTATATCAAGCTTAATTAGCATTAGCATTAGTAGAGGCATTTGATGCAAGAAAGCAAGCTTATGCAGCATCAGCCAAAAAAAAAATAAAGTAAAAAAAAACATATAAAAAATAACCACTTCCACTTCACCCCTCTGTTCGTTCGAAATACCTGTCCAGCTGAACCTTAAACTTATTTAGGCTATCAACGTCCACGACAAGGGATGGAAGTCTGTTCCACCTACCAACCACCTGCTGGCTAAAGGCAAATTTCCACACATCTATCCTACATCTGTCTTTCCTCAATCTGAACTTATGCCCTCTCAGGTGATTATTCTGAGCAAGAGGAAGAATCCCATCAGCATTGAGCATGCTCAAACCATTCAAGGCTTTGTACACCTCTATCAGATCTGATCTCCTCGCTGGTGCCTAGTCTCCAGACACTGTAATCCGCAAAACTTAAGCCTTTCTTCGTAAAAGCACCCCTTTGTTCCATTCACTAATCTTGTTGCTCTTCTCTGTACTCGTTCCAGCAGCTCTACATCCTTCTTGAAATGAGGCCTCCAGGCCTGTATACAGTACTCTAGGTGTGGCCTGAACATTGCCTTATACAAGGGAATAATCACCTCCTTATCCCTGCTAGAAAAATTCCTATATATCATTGACAATACACCATGAGCTACTCTTGCAGCCCGTCTGCATCAGAGAACTTCATATCTGCCTGCACAACCACCCCCAGGTCCCTTTCATTCTCTACCACTGTCAGTGTAGTACCACAGAGTTGATACGTTGCTCTGGGGTTGCTGTTTCCCATATGTAGTACTTTACATTTGTCAATGTTAAACTTCATTTGCCACCTCTCAGCCCATCTGCTCAACCTTTCCAGATCCTGTTGCAGCAGCACAGTGTCAGTAATGTCCTTGACAACCCTGCCAACCTTCGTATCATCTGCAAACTTGGACATTAAGCTTGATATACCATCATCAATATCATTTATAAATACAGAGAACAATAAAGGACCCAATACTGAACTCTGAGGGACTCCATTAATAACATTAATCCACGATGAGCAGTGTCCATTGATTACCACTCTCTGTCTTCTCCCCCCTCAACCACCCCATTATCCATAGCAGCAATTTGCCTCCAATGCTACACTGCTCCAATTTCTGCAGCAGTCTTCCATGTGCAACAGTATCAAAAGACTTTCTAAGATCCAAGTGTATAATATCAAAATTATTCCCTGCATCCAGTTCTTTTGTGACTGCATCATAGTATCCAATCAAATTGGTCAGGCAAGACTTCCCCTTAACAAAACCATACTGTGTCCGAGCTATAACTGAAGTCTTGTCTAGATGATCCTGCAGTGCTTCTTTAACCAGTGCCTCCATTAATTTTCTGGGAACAGAAGTTAAACTCACAGGTCTATAATTACTTGTGTCAGCCTTTGATCCTCCCTTGTGATTTGGAGTCACATTTGCACATCTCCAGTCCATGGGTACTTCCCCTGAGTCCAAGGAAGCTCTCATAATTATGGCTAAGGGTTTGCTTACTTCCTTTGCTGCCTCCTTTAATATAACTTGATAGATCCCATCCACCCCAGGTGCCTTTCTTGTGTTAATCTTCAACAATTTCTCCTCCACTTTACTCTCAGTTATTACAAGATTCTCTAGCTTACTGCTAGAGTTGAATGCACCTCTGGCATTCCCCTCGCTGAATAACTCCTCATGTGTGAATGTCGATGCAAAATATTCATTTAGTTTGTTAGCTACCTGAGCAGGATCATCAACAGTTGACCCATCGATATCAAGTGGACCAATCTGATTCATCCCCTTCCTTCTAGAGTTTACATAAGTAAAGAACTCTTTGCATCCCTTGCCAAGGATCTCTCATAATCTGCCTTCGCCTGCCTAACCTCCTTTGTAACTTGGTTACAGATCAACTTGTATCTATCATAGGCTTGTGTCACGTGTTAATTTGTATGTATCCCATGGATTTTTCTTCTCTGCCATATGCCTCATTAGTTCATCTAACATCCATTTAGGCCTAAACCTTGAACAATATTTCTTAGTTGGTATGTAAAGCCTAGTTGCTTGCAAGATAAGTTCTTTGAATGCTTCCCATTTTGAATTTGCTGTTGGTAACATCATCACTTAATCCCACTGTATAGAATTTAAATACTGTCTCAGTCCATCGTAGTCACCTTTACGAAAGCAATACCCCTTCCCTTTACCCCTAATGATAGTTACTTCTTTGAGTAACTCCCACTTTAGAACACTGTGATCACTGCCACCTAGTGGTTCATTTATCTGCAGATTCTTACTACATGAAGAATCACTACTGATAATCAAATCAAGAGTATTACTCCCTCTAGTTGAATCCCGAACATGCTGATGTAGAAAACAATCAACCAATAAATCCACAAAAGCCTTGCTAGTGTGTGAGTGACCAGCTCCCAAATTCCAGTCAATATCTGGGAAATTAAAATCCCCCATTATAAGACTCTCTGATTTACTGGCCCACTCTATTTCTCTGTACAGTTTCTTATTATACTCATCAGAGTCATTAGGCCTATAGCACACTCCTACTCTCAATTTTGATCTCCCAATGCTTATGTCACACCAAACTGACTCGACACTGCACTATCCAGCGATGTCGAGTGGCTTCACTTCCTTGGATTTTATGTGTTTCTTTACTAATAGCATAACCCCTCCTCCCTTCCTATCCTGTCTATCCTTTCTGTAGATATTGTACTCCCCAAATTCCAGTTCTGCATTCCTTATATCTGTGTGACACCACGTCTCTGAAATCCCAACAATATCTGCCTTTGATGTTTTGAGCAATAACTCAAATTCATCAAATTTATTTACTAAACTCCTAGCATTGGTGTACATGCAAGTATACATGCACCTGCTCTTCCTCTTAGCCACCCTAACACAACCCATGTGTTTACTTGTACCCCCATGATTCCCAGCAGTCTCTGTAATATCCTGCATCTTATTTTCCAGGCTGCTGCTCATTCCAATAGAAGCAGTGCAAGAATCACTTTCACCACTGCCAGTGTCTACTGTTAATCTATTAGTACTTGTATCCCCCCAATCTAGCAGTTTTCCGACCCACCTAACACTGCCTCGATAACATCAGCAAACATTCTTGCACCCTTTCTATTTAAGTGTATCCCATCCCTGTAGAAGCAGTCTCTCCTGTTAACTAGTACAGACCAGGCTGAAGAAATTCTACCCCTTGAGCCCAGCACAATCTTTCCAGGGCCAAATTGATCGACAGGGCTCTCATCATATACTCCCTCCTATCGTGTCTGGGCAGAATTGCAGTCCAAGTTTAATGTCCAAGTTTGCAGACAATACAAAAGTTGGCAAGGTTGTTAAGGACACTACTGATGCTATGCTGCTGCAACAAGATCTGGAAAGGTTGAGCAGATGGGCTGAGAGGTGGCAAATGAAGTTTAACATTGACAAATGTAAAGTACTACATACGGGAAACAGTAATCCCAGGGCAACGTATCAACTCTGTGGTACTACACTGACAGTGGTGGAGCATGAAAAGGACCTGGAGGTAATTGTGCAAGCAGATATGAAGTTCTCTGAACGGTGCAGAAGGGCTGCAAGCGTAGCTCATGGTGTCCTGTCAATGATATACAGGAATTTTTTAGCTGGGATAAGGAGGTGATTATTCCCTTGTATAAGTCAATGGTCAAGCCACACCTTGAGTACTGTATACAGGTCTGGAGGCCTCATTTCAAGAAGGATGTAGAGCTGCTGGAACGAGTACAGAGAATTGCAACAAAATTAGTGAATGGAGCAAAGGGTTGCTCTTATGAAGAAAGGCTTAAATTTTGCAAATTACATTGTCTGGAGACTAGGCACTGGCGAGGTGATCTGATAGATGTGTATAAAGCTTTGAATGGTTTGAGTATGCTCAAATCTGATGGGATTCTTCCTCTTGCTCAGAATAATCACCTGAGAGGGCATAAAGTCAAATTGAGAAAAGACAGATGTAGGATAGATGTGCAGAAGTTTGACTTTAGCCAGTGGGTAGTTGGTTGGTGGAACAGACTTCCATCCCTTGTTGTGGAAGTTGATAGCCTAAATAAAATTAAGGCTCAGCTGGACAGGTATGTCAAATGAACGGAGAGGTGAAATTGGAGTGGTTTTTTTTTTTTTTTTTTTTTTTTATTGGCTGATGTGTATATTTTGCTTTCTTGCATCATATGCCTCTACTAATGCTAATACTGGTTTACAGTGTCATTTTGGCATGTGTTAAATAGATTTTTGGCATCCTACCAAGTAGTAAAAAAAATAAAAAATAAAAAAATCAACATTACTGCTCTACGCACCTTGCACACCTGTGTACATTGCGGTCTCAGCCCAACTTGAAACATAAGCATCTATGATTTGGAATTAATAAAAATTTTCTGAGATGGCTGTATGGTTGAAGGGATTTACAATTATGATGATTTATAAGAATTGCTATGTTTTGTGGCATCATATGGATTCAAACATGCGGCAAAAACATTGTAATTTTATTTTATTTTTGGAATGAAAATGGAACTCCAATTTTAGGTAACTGAAACATGCTTGAAAGCAAAAAAAGTAAGGGTGCATAACAGAGCTTAAAGTAAAATGTTGACTGTTAATTTTTATTTTTGGTTAAATTCATACCTGAATTGGTAGGATACCAGGAATAATGGGAACTGTGATTCTGAGTTTTCGGCAATCACAAACAAATTTGAAGAAAACTTCTGCTTCAAAAATCATCTGTGTAATTATGAAGTCTGCACCTGCATCAACTTTTTCTTTTAAGTGTCTCAAGTCATCTTCATAAGATGGTGCTTCTGGATGGCCAGTTGGGTATCCTATGCATGAAAAGAATTTTTCAATATGATTTAATCTATAAACAGAGATATTTAAAGATTTATTTAGCCACAAGTATAAATAACAAGGAGGATAGAAAAACTGAAGGGATAAAGCACTTACAATACTCCACAACAGCACATTTTACATAAACCACATATACAGAAAAGATTTTATAGTAAACCTTCTTATGTTGTATATTCTTGAAAGCCACTCTTTTGTTTTTGATGCAGTGAAGCATTTAGAATTCTTACTGAGTTGTATAATTTTTTTAGTAATTGGGCTTGCTTCATTTCAAAATGCTAGAAGTAAGAAGGTAATTTTGCTTGAATTTCACACTTTTTCATGCCACCCTTTCTATGAATAATTACAGGAATTAATTGTTTTTTTTCATGCAATTCCCATGAATTATTATAGTTTCAATGAAAATCTTTCAGAATTTTTGATTGGTCTCTTGATCAAATTAAAGCTTTGTTGTAAGAAAGTAAATTTTTCACAAACACAAAAGTGTTAAAAGGTGGAAATTTTTTAAAATGTTAACTGAATGTTGATGCACATATGCATCACGGGGTTTTTAATCCACTTGGAGGGAAAACTAAAGCAACACTTTCTTCTGATTTTACAGATGAAAAACTGGATATTTTTGTCAAGCAACCTTCACCAGCAGCTGACTAATTCAGCCATATTGAGAAGAAAGCCAAAAAAAAAAAGTCTCTTTCCTTCCCAATCCAGATTGACTCAATCCTGTAATTTTTGAATTCAGTTCATAAAGGTCATTGGTAAAGCCAGCAGCAAAGGAGTTAAACAAAGTAAGATACAATAATAAAGTCACACATAGGTTTAACTTTCATTCCAGATAATTTTAAAAAAGACTTGTCACACTATAATTTAATTCATTAGATCAGTGTTTCTCAACCTGTGTACCACGAGTATGCTTCAAGTGTGCCACAGAAAATGAAAATAAAAAAAAATAAAAATTTAATAAATCCAAGTTTTATAATGAAAATTAATTCAAATAAAAAATTCATTCATTTAAGCTGCGCCAATCCAAGCCCCTTCCGGCGGCCAATGTGATGTCACGTTTAATTCCTAGTACTAGATCTGTTCACTTTTTTCACCTTTTGACTCTTAGTACTAGATCTGTTTACTTTTTTCACCTTATGAATCTTAGTACTAGATCTGTTCACTTTTATTCACCTTTTGATTCCTAGTACTAGATCTGTTCACTTTTATTCACCTTTTGATTCCTAGTACTAGAATTGTTCAGCCTTTATTCGGCCATTCTTATCATTGAAATCTCTCCTAGGCACCCCACACTGCATTTTGTATTTGTATAAGTGCAACAACTTGTAAGCAGCATAGTAAGAAATTATTTTATTTTAAAAGTGCTTTTTGTGTTTTTATCTCTAAAACACCATATTCAGTTAATTTGTATAGAACAGGTATTTTCAACTAACCGTATTAGTTTCTAGAAGTAAATTTAATTTTTTTTAGGAATTATTAGCAATGAATAAATATTTAGTAAAAGAAAATCAGAAGAAGCAACTTGATAACGAGCTTGGATAAAATGACAAAAACGAGCAACGATCAACAACAAAAAAGAAGATATGTTGTCATAAATATGATGATTATTTAGTGTATAGTGTGTTTAGGGTCTAACGACACCAGGGGCTTCCCCCATCTCCATGTAATATACATTGTGGTGTGATACAGAACACTGTAGAGACCAGAGGTTTAAAAGTGTGTGGATATTGTGGTGTGTAATGTTTTGTACCATTGTTCATCTGGTCTTTTAGCCGTTGGGTTTTAAATGAGACCCACTGTTGCCCACACTATACCTCGTGGAGGCAGACCAGGTACACCAGTATTTTAGAAATTTACTATTTACTCTGGCAGGTCCTGCCACCTAATTTCCTGAGATTTCAGTGGCTAGGACCTAAAAAAAAAAAAGTGGAGGGGGGGGAGAAACGCTAGAAATTGGGTCAGGCTGAAAGAGATGTAAGTTATGCGGGTTAGAGTTCATTTTTTTTATTTTAGTGTGGGGCTTGTGTAGTTTTGGCAAGGGTCAAACGCTAGTCGCAAGATAGCTAGAGAGGGAAGGGAGACTGAAGACTGGGGGGTGAAAGACAGAAATATGGGGTCAATAGTGAAGATAACCCCAAAAGTCGGCAGGGCAGGCCCATGTCTCACCAGGTGAAGATAGGGGATGGCAGTGGGGGGGGAGGTTACAGAGTAACCATCCCCTGCCAAGGGAAGGGAAAGAAAGTGAACCGAGTGAGGGTACCCGGTTCAGATCGCCTAATGATGTTTCGGCAGCAAACTGCATAATGTCTTTGTCAGGTTTTCGTATGCCATTCCTGGGACATGTTGTCCCGTCCGTGTGAGTGGTCAAGTCCAGATAATGACTCCTGTTTAAGCCAGTGGTCAGATCCAGGTTAAGTTAATGATTAGTTTTTCAGATTGTAGCAGTTAGGTTTTTGTTTGGTTGACACATCTAAGGATCTTTATTATGGATGACGAGTGGTTAGTTTGTGAGAAAATTCCTGCTAAGGTTGTGGGTATGTTCTTCTTCTAGTAAAAAGATCCTGCACAAACTGCGTTAAAGCTTTATAATTGTCCTCGCTCTCCAGGAGATATTGTTCTTGGTTTATTGGCGAGAAACGTATTCTAGTTATTAAGAGGCAGCGGAGGTCTTCGTATAGTTGGCAGTGATGCATGAGGTGCTCCCACGTCTCTGGCTGTCCACAGTGGCAGAGAGGGGTGTCACTCAATCCGAAACTGGAGAGTTTTGCTCTTATTGCTCCGTGTCCCGTGAGTAGGTAAGATGTCAGCAGTCCCGATGAAAACCAGTTTGGGCTTTTGGGAAACACTAGTTGATTATCCGGTATGAATCTTCAGGTGACTTCCCCTTTTGTCGAAGTCGTCCAGTGGGTTTGCCAGGCCTGCTGTAGAGTGGTTAGAAGGCGTTTTTTTCTCAAGTTTACGATCGTTCGCCGGATCGGTTGTGTTGTCTAGGCAGGTGATTGCTTTGCCTTTGGATAGCTGATAAAGCAACCCACAGCGGACGATCTCCAGGTCCAGGGGGAGAGCGCCCAATAGGACCTGGAGGGCGTGGGTGCTTACAGTACAGCAGGCTCTCAAGATTGTCAGTAGGACTGAACGTTGATGGTCTCTAGCTTCCTTTTGTTTACTGCTGTTACTGCCTTGTGGAACCAGACTCCTGATGCGTATGTTATTGCTGGTAAGAACACTGCCTTATAGAAGAGGGCTAGGGTCCTCTTCTTAAGCCCCCAGTCACGATGAGTGACTCTAGCTATTAGTGCGGAGTATTTTTTGATTTTGCTTCGGAGGTAAGTAAGATGGGGTGTGAATGACAGATTTTTATCCAGCAGAATACCAAGATATTTAAGTTCGGTGGAAAGCTTAATTGTTGTTTCCTGAATCTTTATCTGGGGAGGCCTTCTGATATTGAGAGAACCTTTAAGTAGGATGGAGCAGGTTTTTGTTGGGGATATCTTTAAGTGGTTTTTGGTGGCCCAGTCTTGTAGGATATTTATAGCACGGTTTGCAGAGATCTCTAGTTGAGTTCTTGAGTCTGCCGCCAGCATCAGGATCAGGTCATCTGCATAGGCCTGTGACCTCACATCACCAAGGTCGAGGTTTAAAAAGCTGTCGAGCACCACGTTCCAGAGAAGTGGGCCAAGTACTGAGCCTTGTGGGCATCCTCTATAGACTGGTCGTATGACTGAACAGTACGGAGCACTGACGGTTACTGTTCTGTTTGCAAGATAGGTTTTTATACAATTGTACAAATTAGCTGGTAGTTTTGCTTTCCGGAGTCTGCCGCAGAAGCTTGGCCACCAGAGGGAGTCAAACGGCCCAGCAAAATCCACTGAAATGACAAGGAAGTATTTATGGCTGGTAGTGCTAGCTGCTTTGACGATATTCTCTAAGGCATCCACCGTGGAGCATCCCCTTCTAAAGCTGTATTGATTGTCAGAGTGAAGGCCAGTCTTGGAGTAATGAATTTCTATTCTATTGCTTAGAAGATGTTCTAGGAGTTTGCTTATTATGGATAGAAGTACGATGGGCCGGTATGACTCCGGAAGGTCTTGTGGTTTTGTCGGATTCTTGAGAATAAGCCTTAATTTTGTCTCCATACTGCTGGGAAATGGCCTGCTTCAAGGCAATGGTTGAAGAGGTTTAGGATCTCATATGGGATGGTTTCAACAGCCTTCTTTACAATCTCGGGCTCCAGCATATCTTCTCCTGGAGATTTCTTGTTTTTTATTTTTGCTGCAGCGGTGTCCAGTTCTTCCTTGGTGAAGCTGTCTTCCACTTGGGCCGTGGTGTATGTGCTGTTTTCCTCACATAGTAGTATTTGCTCTGGGGGTGCTTGGTGGCGTGTGTTGATGGAACATGGCGTCAAGGATGTTATTTATAGATTCGGACCATGTCTTTGTATACGTGCCTTGTGGCGTCTTGGTGGCTGGGATGACTTCTCCCCTGGGGAGTTTGTTTGTGATCACTCTGTAGACCACTCCCCATGGAGCAGAATTTACAACTGTGGAGACTAGGTGCTCCCAGGAACGCTTCTTCCTTTGTTTAATCAGGGCTGTGTATTCATTTCTTGCCATTCGGTACTGCTGCTTGAGATATTCTACTTCCACTTCTGGCCATATCCATCTTGCGCGTTGAAAATTTTTCCGTCGGGTGTAAACCTCCCGTTGCAGTTGTTGGAGCTCTGAGCACCACCACCACCAAGGTGCTCAGAGCTCCAAAAGAAGGTTTCTTCCTTGTAATAGAGTTAATTGAGCTTTCAGTGACTAGGCTTACAATTGCCTTTTGGTGCTGGTCTGCATTCAGTCCAACTGTGCTGAGAGAGTGGGCGGCCATGATCAGTGAATCCTTAAATTGCTGCCAGTTTGCCTTGTCAATTGCAAATCTATTTAGAGTTTGCCTTATAATTGGTTGTCGGCTTACTGATTGGTGCAGTTGGAAAGTTATTACACGGTGGTCCGAAGTGGTCCAGCTTTCTCTAACTGTCCAGGATGAAAGGTGTCGTGCAACGGATCTTGTGGCCAGGGTGATATCAATTGTGGCTTCCCACATTGTACTAGAGAAGGTCGGTAGGTTATTTGGTTGGTTGAGAATTGAGAAAGAACTGTTTGAGAGATATTCTTCCAGTCTTTGTCTGTTGTTTGTGCCTCGTCTATCTTGAGTTTCACTGAACCACACTGGCGACCTGCAGTTTACGTCGGCGGCAATGATGATTTTCGTATTTGGGAATTCCAGAGAGAGAGATGCTTTGCAAGTATCTAATAATCAGGAGAATATCCTCCCCCGGCCGAGAGTAGAGAGAAACTGTGTAAAATTCCCCCAAAGGGGATGATGATATGGGCACAGGCTGCCCAGGGAAGGCAGTAATGTGGTATTTTGGTAACAGTGAGATCAGAGTTTCTGACCAGAATAGCCACTCATGGGGTCTCCCTGTCCACTTGAATGATCTTATAAGTCAACAGATACCCTCTGATTGCCTTACTATGCGAATATGGCTCTTGAAGAAAGAGGATATCGAGGTTCTCCTCATCTGCCTTTTTCCTCAACTGCGCTGCAACTGATTTAACTCGCTGGGCATTAATTTGTACAAATTTTACAGTGGTAGTATTAAATGGTTTAAAGTAAGTCTCCATAATCGAGCCTTAGTTGGCATGTGCTCTTAGCTTTTGTGTAAACGGCATTTATTGTCCCGGATGGAATGATCTGCCTGCATTTTCATTGATTTGCAGTTTGTGCAAGTGGGTGGGTCTTCTTTTTTAGTGCACGAGTTAAAGTCGTGGCCTCTCTCAGCACAATGTCCACATGTGGGTTGAGCTTGGGTACACATGTGTGTCGTGTGTCCAAAACGACAACACTTGTAGCATTTGGGGACAGCCACATGCTCCTTGAAGCGGTGACTGCCCCAATTTATGATACCGAATTTATGTTTTTGTTGACTTATTGTTCTCCAGGCTGCGGGGGAAAGCTCCACTACCCAGTTGGTAGAATTTCCCACTCTGGCATTGAAATTTCGGGAAAATGAGGTCATTTGGTTCAACATCAGGGTGGTCCTGCCGGAGGTTTCTTCTGTATCGTTCATCCTGGAGTGTTGCTGGGGTTAGGTCCTTTTCGGTATCATAAATTATTATGCTGGGCCCCTTTCTTTTCGGGGGTGCAGCCTGTAGGCCAAGTGTTTGTATTTTGGGGTTACTAATGATTTTGTTAGCTGCTTCTTTCGTCTGTTTCAATGATGACACCAATATTATGTTTCTTACGCACAGATTTAATTTTTGCCATTTTCAGGTCTTCTGCTAAATTTGCGACCACTATATTTTTTACTTCCTCACTTGTGTGATGATCTTCTGTGGAAGTTATTGTTATTTGGTTTTTAGGAGCATTAGCAACTAAGGCCATATTGCTCGGGGATATGCGGTGGTCATTCCCTGACCTTTCCGCATCCTCCGCATTTGGTGGTGACGGGCTCGAACCCCGGTCTAATCAAGAAGCGTGTGCTACGCACTGCTGCTCCTTCCCACCTGGCTACGGAGGCGCCTCTGTGGAAGTAGGTCTAACAATTACCAGATGTGGTTTTTGTAGAAGAGTTTTCCTTTTGGTTGAGTTTCCTGATTCAGTTGTTTGTTCAGCATTTCTGGGAATCCTCAGCGTGTCTGCATAGTAGGGGCGTGCTGTTGCATTTGATTATCCCTACCGTCAAGATATGCTTCGAGTTTAGCCACTGCTTTCTTGCGTTCGAGGTGTGTTGTAAGTAAAATGGTTTCCAACTTCGTCCATAGGGAAACTATGTCTGCACGCAGAGCTGTACTGACTCTGCTGTTGGTTGTCTTCATTAAAGTTTTTAGTGCAGTTCTCAGGTAGAGAACCTGCTCTAAAACGGGACCCTCAGGCAGAGTGGGATCCAATGGTGTCTCTTCATCATCATTTTCTCCTTGCTGGGAAGATCAGTCTTGTAGTTCCTTTCGTTCACTTTCGGATCTGGTTTCCATTTCTGATTTCGGAAATGATTTTTTATTACGTTTCTTGGAGGCTGGAGTAGGCCTGGAGGCCTCAGTATCACCTCGTAGGCCTATTTGGTAATGGGATTTTTTTTATACTGGTACCCAAGATTGTCCTCAACCTTTATGTGGTATGTGGTTTAAAATTGTCGAATGAATCAATAGTGCTGAGTAAATTGCAGGGTCATTTTTCTACAAAACAAAAGAATTTATTGTCCAAAACTATGGGAGTATTTTAAAAGACTGCAGGCCTCTACTAGAAAACCAGGTACAGAATTTTATAATACGACTAAAATATCTATTAAAGCACAAGACTATTTAGTAGCCTAACTGGTGGCAGCAAAAAAAGAAAAAATAAATAAATAAATAAATCTCACCTGATTGCAGAGTCTGATTTTACCAGCAGGTCGGGTAATCATGAAAAGTATTTTGGGAGAGGAAGCTGGAAAAGAAAATGATGACAGTACCACTTTCGAACTGCACAATTAGCAGGTGCATAAAAGATGATATTGAAGAACAAGTTGTTCAACATATTAATAATTTTGGGCGACCGTTTGGTATTGCAAGTAGATAATTCTACAGATATTAACGGGAAAACCCAATTAAGAAAATTTGTCAGGTTTATTGAAAATGACACAATTATTGATTTTTTTTTGTTGCTGTTGTAAAGAACTCACTGAAAGGACAACCGGCCAAGAAATTTTCGAAGTAATGAATAATTATTTACAAAAGTGTGGTATATTATGGAAGTTGTGTGTTAGCATTTGTACCGGCGGTGCTCCAGCGACAGGAGCACTGAAAAGATTTGTAAACTTAGTAAAATGACACAATTTAAATATTATTACAACACGCTGTTTTATACACAGAGAAGTTCTAGTAGCAAAGAGAGTTGTACCCGATTTAAAACTTGTACCTGATCAAGCGGTTAAAATAGTCAATTATATCAAAACTAGACCACAAAAAAATATTTATTTTTGGAAAATTATGCAAGGAATTGGAGTCTGATCATTTTTCTTTAATAATGCATACTGAGGTTTGGTGGCTATCGAAAGGAAATGTACTCGTGCATATGTACGAGTTGCATGAGGAAATGTTCGTATTTTTTTCACTGGAGCAATCAGAATTTCTTGATTATTTAAGTGATGAAATTCGGTGCTGTAAATTAGCTTTTCTAGCAGATGTATTTGTGCAGCTAAATAAATTAAATATCAGTATGCAAGGCTCAGAGGAAAATTTACTCACTTCTACTGACAAGTTGTTCGCCTTTAAAGAAAAGTTGAGTATATGGAAAAGATATGTAAATGAAAAAAAATTTCTTTAGAAATGTTTCCCTTGACTGCCAAAACGAATTATACTAAAATAATGTAATAAGCGATTTGGTTTGGTTTTTATGGCACATGGATGACTAAAGCCATAATGTGCCAAGTATAGTAATAGGCGAAACATTAAGAGCTATTAAAGACAAAAATTGAGCATTACTTCCCATCCCTTGAAACCAAAAAAATATTTGTGGGTAAGAAACCCATTTGCAACAAGAAGCCTTCCAACGTTAAAACTTAATTTGCAAGAGGAAGAATTGGCTGAGATCAGTAGTGACCAGTCGCTGGATATTCACTTTAATAACACTAATATTAGCAAAATTTGGATCAAAATTCAAAATGAATTTCCATGAATTTCAGAAAGGGCAATTAGAATTTTATTGCCGTTTTCCACTTCCTACGTGTGCGAAACAGGGTTTTCTGCTTTAAGTGAGATTAAACAAAAAAACAAAAGAGAGACTAATGTCGGTGAAGAGGAGCTGAGTAAGCCTTTCCACAATAAATCCTCATATTAAAAAACTGTGCGCCTCCCATCAAACCCAACCGTCTCACTGATTAAAATGTTATAATTGTATTTTTTTTGTTTTTATATAATTATGTTAATTTTTTTATATATTTTCTTTTAAATAATTTCTTTTCTTTTCTTTTAAATTTCATGCAATTCATGTATGTTCAAAAAAGAGAAATTAAAAGCATTTTAAAAAAATAATAAAAAAGGTAAAGTGCAGCCATTATCAACCCACTGCAGGATGGAAGCCTCCTCAACAATTCATGCTGAGGGAAATGGATCATAATCTGCCACGCTGGTCCAGTGCGGGTTGGCAGATAAAAAAAAAATAATAAAATAATAATAATAATAAATGTATTATTAAATATACTCAAACAGCAATAACTTTCAGTTTGTGAATATATATATATATATATATTATTATTATTATTAGCCATATGGTACAAGGAAGCCTGAGGCTTATGCTGCACCAGTCAAAAAAAAAAAAATTCCCGAGTTACACTGAGAGAGAGAGAGAAGTAGAAAGGAATCACCAAGAAAGAGAAGAAGGACGAACAGCACTAAGTTATTCTTATTACTTCTCCTTTATCTTAGCTCCCTTCTTTGTTCACCATGATAGCGATTTCTGTTCCGTTCGCCCTTTGTTCTCCATAATTAATGTTAGGAGTACAGTAACGTCGTTAGCACTTTGCTTTAAATTTAAAAAATATATATATATATATATATATTTTTTTTTTTTTAATTTAAACGTGAACAGTAGATACATTTTCAACAACAACTATTTACATTCTATGTACAAAAGCAAAAAGGAAAAATAAAGAAACTTTTTAGAAAGAAATACAAACGTTTCAACATTTCAATTTCAGGAATTAAAAAAACAGTTTCTTGGCATTGGATCAGTCTTATATTTCACATGTTGAAGGTGATGGACTCTTCAGTGATGGTGAAGAGGTGACCACTGTTCCATTCGCTGTTAAAATGATCCACAGTTTCTGGTCTTTTGAAGTGGAATTCGAGTAGAAGTCTGCTCTGCAACTTCCTCCGTAGGCTCCACTTGAGATGCTGCACCGATGTGTCGACATGAGGCACGTCGTCACTGCTTCTTGTGTACTTCAAGTAGAAGTTGTAAATGACGGCCTTGGCCACAATGAATAAGAAGTTGCAAGTCATGTGTGCTGTCTGCTCAGAGTGAAGCAGGTACCAGCAGTCCTCCAGAGTGTGGGAATGGTTGCAGGCAAGCTTTGCTGCATCCAAAGCATATTTGACCAGTTCCTTGTTCACAGGGCAAGCTAGGTATGTGTGTTCCAAGGCACCTTGAGTGGCACAGAAGAGGCAAGCAATTTGAGGTGCGTAACCCGAAGATTTGTAGCTTGACTGGGGTAGGAAGGATGTTGTGCCACAGTCTCCACTGGATGTCTGCGTCTGATTTGGAACATTTCATCCTGTATGGAAGGTTCCACTGAAAGTTAGATGGTGGCTTATGGTGAGTGGAGAGGGGTACAGGAAGAGCTTGGCAGGTGGATGAGGGGAAATTCATGGCTGTATGGTGAGACATGATTAGTTGATAGACTTTTATATATATATATTTTTAGGCCATCTTTTCCAAAATTTTTTTTTTTCAATGATAGAGGTCATCCCTATCTGTTTCTATAAAAACTCGGTGACTTGTCATTTTTGCCCCTTTCGCATCTTCGCAGTGTACGTCGCTCCTCGGCTCTACTTAATGACTCCAGGTAACTTTTAGTTTTGGTTTCGATTTCCCTTCTCTACAAGCTTATGGTATTAACAGCCATTTTTACTAATGCTTGCTTATACCAGAACCCTTTCTTTAAGGTTGGGCCTATACACCCAGTAAGTTCAGTATTTTTAATGACTTTTTCTACACTTTTTTCTTTTTACTGTCTTTCTATTTTTTCCCCATTTGTAAAACTATTAGCACAGTACGAGGGTGTTACGAACGTTCCATCTATCCTCAATCCTATCGCTATTTTCGCCTTCTTTTGAACATCTTTTCTCCCCTTCCCCTCCCCTAGAATTTACCATTCCTTATACCATTTGCTTGTCTATACTTTTCCATGCACTTCACATACATTTGTATTATATTCCACATTACACTTTTGTAAATATTTGTATTTATTTTAATTTACATTTTTTACACTGTGTGGGGACTACCTTGTCTACTAGTATTACGATAAAAGGCAGCATATTTGCCCCCCTTTTCTAATACTACAGACAAGTTTGGAAACGCAGTGACTGATACATGGTCAGGAGTAGTCCCCTGATCCTGATTCAACCTCTTGCTAAAATTGCCCTCCCATATCCGAATATAGTGTTATTTATTTATTATTTTATTTATTTACTTGTATATATGTGTATATATATATATATATATATATTATTTTTTTATTTATTTTTTTTTATCCCCTCAGTCCCAGTTCATTTTTGCACTAGGTTTTTCAAATTCTTTCACCTGTTTAACCACTACTTCACTTCCACTTTCTACTATCCCTTAAACTTCTCTTAGTTCTGGCACCTTGTGTACTTTTCGTTTCCATTTTCACAGACACTTTATTTTTTTATGAAAACCCCAAATACGAGAGGTATTGGAACAATAGTACTTAGTACAGTGCTTGGGTTGGAGGGTTTTTTTTTTTTTTATGAAAACCCCAAACACGAAAGATATCAAAACCTATAGTACTTAGTACCGTGCATGGGTTGAAGGAGAAGTATGGGGGGAAGCGGATGCCGGAAACTTTGCTCTAAACATGGGTTTCACCACTTCAAACCTCCAATAAGCATAGTGGTGGTATTTCACCGGTTGATGGAAGTCAAGATGACAGAAGATATTTGTTAACATTAGACTTGAAATTCTTTAGACTGTAATTTTCAAGAAATACGTACGAAGGAAGGTTGTTCCAGAAAACGACAGTTGAATGAATAAATGAGTAAGATGAAAAGTTGGTTCTGTGAGTTTGAAGTTGGATAGTAAATGGATGTTGGCTGGTGGCGGCACATGTTTGGACTGTTTTGAAAGAGAGCACGGGAATTATAGAAGCCAATTCAGAAGAACAGTGCCAGTGGAAGTACCTGTAGAAAAGGCATGCAGCAGAAACAGTATGTCTATGAAACAGCGAGTGGAGAGACTCCGTTAGAGAGGAGTCATTAATTAACCTAACCGCCCTCTTCTGAATGGAATCTAGAAGCCTGAGAGGGGTTTTGGGGGGCACCGCCCAAGATGTGGGAACAATATTCCATAGTAGGGTGGATTTGCGATTTGTACAGAGTGAAGAGCTGTTTGGAAGAAAAATAACGCCGAGAGCGAAAGAGAAAACCAAGTTTTTTAGATGCAGAGGAAGCAATATTTGTAATGTGCTTATGCCAAGAGAGATTCTATCATTTTGCCTAGAAATTGGACTGTCACCAAAGATAAGCATAGGAGCAGAAGAATCCTTTTTGCGAGATATAAGACAAGACTGAGTTTTAGAAGGATTGAAATCAACTAATTTGTCTTTGCCCCACTGGAGATCGGCATTTAAGGAATTGGTAGCGGATATTCGAGAAGTTGAAGCTGATTGAGCAGGGCAAGGTTTCTCAAAATTGAAAGTGGAATGCAATGTGCTATGATCGGCAAAACTATGGATAGGATTTCCAGTCAATGGAAGAAGGTCATTAATATACAAGAGGAAAAGAGTAGGGGAAAGAACCAAACTTTGGGGGGACTCCAGCATTAGTGGAAAAGTTAGAAGACAGAGAGCCATCTACCATCACCCTCAGTGAGCAATCAGAGAGAAAACTGGATAACCAAATTACAAAAAACAGTTGGCAAACCATAAGATGGAAGTTTGTTTAGGAGACCTTTATGCCAAACACGATCGAAAGCCTTTGAGATGTCAAGAGCAACTGCTTATGTTTTCCCAAACTTTTCCATTGAATTTGTCCATAAATGGGTTACATAAGCCAGAATATCACCAGTGGATCGACACTGATGGAATCCATACTGACGATCATTGATCAGACGGAAGGTTTCTAGATAGTTTAAGAGTTGGCGGTTAATTGATTTCTCCATTACTTTAGAAAGAGTAGAAGTAATTGCAATGGGATGATAATTGGATGGGAGGGATTTGTTACCCTTTTTAGGAACTGGCTGGATATGAACAAATTTCCAAGCAGAAGGTAAAACTCCTTTGGAATAAAAAAGTGAAAAAAGGCGGCAAAGAACAGGAGTAAGTTCAGGAGCATAGGTTTTGGGAACAAGTGGAGAAATACCATCAGGACCTGGAGCTTTCTTAGCATCAAGATGGGAGGTGTTTTACCAAGATCATTAATACAGGAGTTGGAAGAAAAATGGGATGTTAGCAGGTCAGCTTTATCCTTGGCTGAAGTGACAACAGAACCATCTGGTTTTGACAGAGGTGGCAGAGATGGGCAAAAGTTGCGGCCAATAGCTTTAGCAAGAGACCAGAATGCTCGGCTACCATTAGGGCAAGAAGTAAGTTTTCTACTCTTAGCCTGTTCAAAATCTAGTTTGGACTGATTAATAACTGCTTACAATTGTTGTGAGCTTTGGTGTGGGCAGAAAATGAAACTGAAGATTTGGAAACAAGCCAATTACGATATGCAACGTTCTTCTCTTGAACAGTCTTAGCACAGTTATTGGAAAACCAAGGTTTAGATAAAGGATGAGGTTTTAAAGTGGAGTGTGGAATAAAGGATTCCATTCCTACAAGAATAATTTCACTGACACAATCTGAGCAAACACTGACATCAGAAGTTTTGAAACAGTAATCTGACCAAGGAAAAGATGAAAAGAAATCTCGCAGGTCATCCCATTTTGCATTCTTGTAATGCCAAACAATATGAGGTTGGGAATGGCCAGGAGATAAAGGCTCCATTGGAGAAGAGACAATCATCAAGTTGTGATCTGAGGTGTCTAAAGCACCACTGACTTCAACCGTGTACAGAAGGGTTGTTTGTGAGAGAAAGATCAAGTGTGTTGGGATTGTCCAGTATTCTTGTAGGTAAATGATGAAAAATCTGTGCAAGGTCATTAGTAATTGTGAAATCCTCAGCATCTCGACCAGCTTGGTCGGTGTGACAAGAAAACGGAAGCCAGCTGGAGTTGTGAACATTAAAATCACCGAGGAAAATTACCTCACTGTTAGGAAAGTTGGACTGGAGAAAGTCAAGTTGCAAAGAGAGGAAGTCAAAGAGCTCCAAGTGATTAGTGGAGTTGGTTGTTGTTGGTTGTTAGATTTATTGGTGCATCAGCAACTTAGGCTATAATGCACTAATTACTGTCTGATATTTTCTTACAAATGATAGGGGTTCAAGATAAGATGATATTTATTTATAAATTTTAGAAAAAGAAAAATGTCATCCATGTTCTCTCGATCTCCTAGGACACACTGTAGTGTTAAATGATTGCAATTGTGAAAATTAGAGGAAAAAGCTGTTTTCCGCTCTTTTTGATATTGCAGGCATTCTAAGATGATATGCTTTACTGTTAATGGGGGATAAACAATTAGTGCATTGTGGAGGATCACTGTCTGTTAGTAGATAGCTATGAGTTATCTCAGGCTGGATTGCCACTGTTTAGGTTCTCTCTTGATTTCAAAAAGTTTATTATTTGTCTGATCTTTCCACATGCGTGTCCAAAACTCTTTATATGTCTGTTTGATAAAGGACTTATGATCACTATAAGGAGTCCTGAAATTAGATGGCATCACATTTGTAGCAATTTTAGCAGCTAAATCTGCCTGCTCGTTTCCAAGGATTCCAACGTGTACAGGGATTCAAAAAAATATTACGAGCTGTCCATGTCCGTGAAGTGCTAATAACTGTGCCAAAATTTTCTGTATCAGTGGATGACTAGGGAAGGATTTACACTGTAGAGCATTAAATGATGGATTTAGCGTACAAGGCTTCTTTTATATTCTCTAGGACTAGTAGAATACCATATAACTCTGAGGTATAAGTACTGCATTCTGATGGGAGCTCTCTGGAGATGGTGGCACTTGGTAGTACTACAGCTGTGCCAACTTTATTACCAGTTTTGGATCCATCTGTGTGTATAGTTGAATGAAGCTGCTAAACTCGGTGGAGTGAGACATATGTATTTGTCCAATGTTAATATCGGGGAAGTTATTCTTTCCCCATTGCTGAAAATGTCTATCAATACGTACCAGAGGCAACTGCCATGGCTGGGTTTCCATGCTAGTGTCCTGAAGAGTGTTAGAAAACTTCAGGCCCCAGCTTGTGATTAAAGCTTGAAGCCTAATGCCAGATGGTTTGTTGTAACACCATTTAGTTTGATAGCGATTTCTCCATTTTGGCATAAAGAGGCATTGCCACATGGGATGATGTGGCAGACTGCTGATTTTTGGCTGCATAATTTAGTAGTAGAGTTTCTTGCCTAAGGTGTAACGGTGGTTCACAGGCTTTGGTATAGAGGCTTAAGATTGGCAATGTGCAAAAAGTGCCCAGTGCAATTCTTAGTGCACTGTGATGTACAGGATCGAGCCATTTCAATATACTTGGCCTGGCCGAGTCATATGCAGGAGACCCATAGTCTAACCGCGATTTGATCAGTGAGTGATATAGATGTAGCAACACGTAACGATCGGCACCTCATGACATAGAAGAAATTACTCTGAGAAGATTTAGTTTTCTAAGACAACTTGTATGAATATGTTTTATATGTTCTAGGAAGTTTAATTTTTTATCAAGTATTACACCAAGGAATCTAATACTAGGCTGGAAAGTAATACGGTGAGAATCTAACTGAAGGTCTGGATCAGGATGTAAAGAACGTTTGTGACAGAAGTGCGCGGCAGTCGTTTTTGGTTTGGAAAGCCGATATCCATTATTTTTGGCCCAAGAGACTGTTTTGTTAATGGTGCCTTGTAGTTGTCTTTCAATAAGTCTCATATTTTGAGAATGACATGACATGGCAAGATCGTCAGAGTACAAGTATGCATCAACTGTGTTAGATATGCACTTGGTAATAGAATCAATCCTAATGGCAAAGAGTGTGGCGCTCAACACTGATCCTTGGGGAACTCCCTCTTCTTGTACATATGCTCGAGATAATGAAGAGTGGAATCGGACCTGAAAGGATCTGTTGCCTAGAAAGTTCTTAATAAATTTTGGGAGATGACCCCAAAGTCCAGATTTATGCAAGTCCTGAAGAATCCCATATCGCCAAGTTGTATCAAAGGCTTTTTCGATGTCAACACATACCATGACTAGGTGTTAATTTCTCAGGAATGCGTTCCGGATATTTGTTTCGGCCTTGATAATGAGATCAAGCGTACATCTTTTTCTCCGGAAACCATACTGACTTGGACTTAGAATGTTTTGAGTCTCTAAAAACCATGTCAGTCTACCATTAATTATTTTTTCCAATGTTTTTCCCAGACAACTGGTTAGAGAAATAGGACGGAAATTTTTGGGATCTGTGTGATCTTTCCCTGGTTTCAGGAAAGCTAGCACATAAGAATGGCACCAGCTAGCGGGGTAATACTCCTCTAAGAAAATTTGTTACACAGTTGTAAGAGGACAATTAATGATTTCTCACTTAAATGACAGGTCATGATGTAATAAATCCCGTCGGGACATGGAGCACTGTTTTTCACTCGTGCAAGTGCATTACGCAATTCATTCATGGTCAGAGGCAGATTATAAGAATGAAGGATGGCAGTATTAAAATTTAGTTTGTATTTTTCTCTCTGGGATTTTAACAATTGAAATGCTGGTTCATATGTGGCAACAGCTGAAAGCATTTCAAACAAAGTACCTAAGGCATTGGCAATTTCTGTAGGTTCAGAAATTTCCTTCCTTTTACAAGTAGAATAGAAGTTGTCTGCGAGTATTTACCATTAATTCTTTTGATTTTTTTCCAAATTGTAGAAGTATCTGTGGATCTGTTTATGGTTGAAGCATAATGTGCCCATGCTTCTTTTTTACTCTCATCTTATATGAAGAGCTTTAGCTCTGGCTCTCAAACTGTAGGAGGTTGGCTGTGGTTGGATGTTTTCGAAAAATATTCCAATATTTGTTCCTTTCTTTTTTAGCACTGTTGCATGCTTCATTTCACCACATTTTTGGATGAAGCCGAATTTTGGTTCTAAGTGAACTATTTCTTGGTATTTAGTCCAATTAGCCTTATTAAATTTCCAGGTTGTCCTGTTGTTTGTTTGTTTGTTATTTGGTGTTTAGGAGCATTAGCAACTAAGGCCGTATTGCTCCGGGATATGCGGTGGTCATTCCTTGACCTTTCCGCATACTCCGTATTTGGTGGTGATGGGCTCGAACCCCGGTCTAATCAAGAAGCATGTGCTACGCACTGCCGCTCCTTCCCACCTGGCTACGGAGGCGCCCAGGTTGTCCTAATGTTACTCTGAGGAGTACAACTTATATAGAAAATACAGATAATAGGAAAGTGATCGCTACCACAAGGGTTATTAGTAACGGTCCAGTCTATGAGAGGAAATATCACTGGAGAGCATATTGAAAGATCAATAGCAGAACTTGAGCAAGATGTTAAATGCACGTATGTGTGAGCACCAGAGTTTAATATAGTCAGGTTATGTTTATCTAAATTTTTTTAAATTATCTGTCCTCTAGAGTCAAGATGTTGAGAACCCCATAGCGGGTGACTGGAATGGATCACCAGCTTTTATAGTTGTGGGGAGATTTGGTGACTTAAATGTCAATATGACTGTTCGAGTAGGGACAGGTTCTCCATCTTTTTTGATGACAATTCTTTCTGCCTGGACTACATTACTAAATTATCTAAATCAGCAAAGGTGTATGTATGATTTGGTGATAGATACATTGAGACTAATGTTATTGTGATTATGAGGTAACTACCATCAGAGGTAAAAGAAGGGTTTTTGCTTTCGTAAAGGCGACTATGATGGTCTGAGACAGTATTTAAATTCTATACAGTGGGACCAACTGATGATGTTACCAACAGCAAATTCAAAATGGGAAGCATTCAATCTTGGAAGCTACCAGGCTTTACATACCAACCAAGAAATATTGTTCAAGGTTCAGGCCTAAATGGTTGTCAGATGAACTAATGAGACATATGGCAGAGAAGAAAAATGCATGGGATACATACAAATTAATGGGTGACATGGAAGCCTATGATAGATATCTATGATAGATATAAGTTGGTCTGTAACCAAGTCACAAAGGAGATTAGGCAGGCAAAGGCAGATTATGAGAAATCCTCGGCAAAGGATGCAAAGAAAAACAGAAAAGAGTTCTTTACCTATTTAAACTCAAGAAGGAAAGGGATGAATCAGATTGGTCCACTGGATGTTGATGGTTCAACAGTTGAGGATCCAGCTCAGGTGGCTAACAATCTAAACGAGTATTTTGCATCTACATTCACACATGAGGAGTTATTCAGGAAGGGGAATGTCGTAGGTGAAGTAAACATTGGCAGTGAGCTAGATGATTTTAGAATAACTGAGAGGAAAGTGGAGGAGAAATTGTTGAGGATAAACATAAAAAAGGCACCCGGGGTGGATGGGATCTATCCAGTTATATTAAAGGAGGCAGCAAAGGAAGTAAGCAAACCCCTAGCCATAATTATGAGAGCTTCTTTGGACTCAGGGGAGGTACCCATGGACTGGAGATGTGCAAATGTAACCCCAATTCACAAAGGAGGATAAAAGGCTGACACAAGTAATTATAGACCTGTTAGTTTAACTTCGGTTCCAGAAAAATTAATGGAGGCACTGGTTAAAGAAGCACTGCAGGATCATCTGGACAAGAATTCAGTTATAGCTCAGGCACAGCATGGTTTTGTTAAGGGCAGGTCTTGTCTGACCAATTTGATTGGATACTATGATGTAGTCACAAAAGAACTGGATGCAGGGAATAACTTTGATATTATATATTTGGATCTTAGAAAGGCTTTTGATACTGTTGCACATGGAAGACTGCTGCACAAATTGGAGAAGTGTGGCATTGGAGGCAAATTGCTGCTATGGATAAAGGGATGGTTGAGTGGCAGAAGACAGAGAGTGGTAATCAATGGACACTGCTCAACGTGGACTAATGTTATTAGTGGAGTTCCTCAGGGTTCAGTGTTGGGTCCATCGTTGTTTTCTGTATTTATAAATGATATTGATGATGGTGTATCAGGCTTAATGTCCAAGTTTGCAGACGACACCAAGGTTGGCAGGGTTGTTAAGGACACTACTAATACTATGCTGCTGCAACAGGATCTGGAAAGGTTGAGCAGATGGGCTGAGAGGTGGCAAATGAAGTTTAACATTGACAAATGTAAAGTACTACATATGGGAAACAGTAACCCTAGATCAACATATCAACTCTGTGGTACTATGCTGACAGTGGTAGAGAATGAAAAGGACCTGGGGGTAATTGTGCAGGCAGATATGAAGTTCTCTGAGCAGTGCAGACGAGCTGCAAGAGTTGCTCATGGTGTCTTGTCAATGATATACAGGAATTTTTCTAGCAGGGACAGGGATGTGATTATTCCCTTGTATAAGGCATTGGTCAGGCCACACCTTTGAGTACTGTATACAGGTCTGGAGGCCTCATTTCAAGAAGGATGTAGAGCTGCTGGAACGAGTACAGAGAAGGGCAACAAGATTAGTGAATGGAACAAAGGGTTGCTCTTACGAAGAAAGGCTTAAGTTTTGCAAATTACAGAGCCTGGAGACTAGGCATCGGCGAGGTGATCTGATAGCGGTGTATAAGGCTTTGAATGGCTTGAGCATGCTCAATGCCGATGGGATTCTTCCTCTTGCTCAGAATAATCACCTGAGAGGGCATAAATTCAAATTGAGGAAGGACGGATGTCGGATAGATGTGCGGAAATTTGCCTTTAGCCAGCGGGCAGTTGGTTTATGGAATAGACTCCCATCGCTTGTTGTTGAAGTTGATAGCCTAAACAAATTTAAGGCTCAGCTGGACAGGTATTTCGAACGAACGGGGGGGTGAAATGGGAGTAGTGGTTGTTTTTTTTTTTTTTTTTTGGCTGATGCTGAATAAGCTTGCTTTCTTGCATCATATGCCTCTACTAATGCTAATGCGAAAGGTGACATGAACAGCAATTGCCTCTAAAGATGTTTGCAAGGGGATAGGTATAGAGAGTACCAAAGCGTTCACTATAAGTGCTACTCGTATAAAAAAATTAGATGAGTTTCTATCTTTTCTATACATATTGTAATGCTTAACTGTCATAGATATTGCATTTGTGAGATTTGTTTCTTGAATGCATACTGCAACAGGCTTATATTCAGATAGGAGATTGTAAAAGTCTTCAAAGTTAGCACGGAGCCCAAAATAATTCCACTGAATAACTATATCCATTGTTTGATTTTAACTAGTGTCTGCTAATTTCTGTGAGGTAGTTTGCTTATGCCTGTCTATTTTTCCTTTTTCCTTCTTTGAGAAGACTGGTCTGCTTGTGTCAATGTCACCTTCTGGATGAATTTCAAGAAATGTGTCATCTTCATCCGCTTTTTCATCGGTGTCCATGGTTTCAGATCTGAATATGTGTGTATCAGTTCTTTCAGAGCTCTTCGTTTGTACTTTCGGTTGCTGATTGGGATTCTTATCTGGAGGAATTGTTACCAGTGTATTTACTTCTTAGGTTGCATATTTGGAGGGAGATTGTTCCTTTATTGAAGTAAGTAATGATTTTGCCCAACCAGATATAGAGGTATTTGGAGGGACGGAGCAGTTAGTCTGAGTTGATATTGAGCGTAGCTGTTGAGTAACTGTGGTGTACGTAGATGATTCAGTAGGAATTGCAAAGTGTTTCTTTGCCTCTTGATATGACACTTTGTTCTCTATTTTATATTTCTGAATGTTCTTCTCTCTTTTCCATTGGATACAGTCCTTAGAGAAGGCAGAATGATTTCCATGGCAGTTAGGACAGCTTTGGGTTTCATTATTACAGTCCGTGTGTGTGTGTGTGAGTTCTTTTGAACCACAAGAAGCACACAGTTTGCGAACTGCACACAATTTGCACACAGTTTGCGAATGACCGAATTTTTGGCACTTAAAGCACCAGACTGGGTTGAGAATATACGGTCGAACATGGCATCTGAGGTATCCAGCTTTTATAGTTGTCGGGAGATTTGGTGACATAAATGTCAATATGACTGTTTGAGTAGGCTCAGGCTCTCCATCTTTTTTGATGAAATTCTTTTTGCCTGGACTAAATTTTGGTTGCTTAATTCACAGACAAGTTCATCCTCTGATACATTTAGAAGATCCCATTCAGATATTACCCCCTTTAGACGAGTTCGGGGTAGCATGTGGGGTAACCTTTGTGGGCATTCCACCAAAGGTAGATATTTTCAAGAGTTTTTCAGCATATCTGTGTTCACTCACCTCCACTAATAAGTCTCCAGATCTTAGTCTCACCGAACCATATTTGGAGGGCCAGCCACATTTTCGAGGCATTTCTTAAACAAAAAATGGGAGAGCATACTCAATGGTTGGTCTGTGAAGGAATGCAATATTAAAAAGAGTGGAGCAGAAAAATCTGTCCCTTCTTTTTTTTGTCCCTTGGCATGGGATTTATTCAAATTATCATGGTCGTCATGTTTATCTGAATAAGAGATCCATAGTTGGACTGTTTTGTGTTGTCCATAGTTGCTCCATTTAGTCCCGGGAGAGTGGATTTCTTCTCCCAGGCTTCTAGCCCCACCACGTGGAGGCAGGAGGGGTGCCACCAGTGAAAAAGCAATAAAGCTGTTAGTGTTAGTGCGTTAGTAGATTAGTCTTATATACAAGAAGAAAGGTGGCTTTCCTTTCTGTTGAATAAGCTGACTTTTTTACTTTAGAAGAGCAAAATTATATAACTTTGGAAATTAGAAAATAACGCTCAACTACAATCAATTGCTCTTTTAAGAAAATCGCTTTCAAATCACTGAAGAATTGCTATAGTCACTCGCTTGGCACTCGGGGCCAGTAGAGTTGGGAAAACAGTAGAAACAACAGATGAATTTGATATGAGGTAGAGAGATTTTAAGCCAGAGAAGATCGAAAAGAGGAGATTCCAAATTACCAAGTCTCTGACAGGGAATATCGGAACAGACATATGCACAAGTACCTTTAAGGCGAAAGGAATCATACAGCAAATAATTTGGGCAACTGAGATGAGCAGTAATTTAATTAACCGATAACTGAGATTCTCTCAGAAAATGTACATGGGGTTTGGCAGACTGCAAGTGGAAATGGATATCATTGAGATTAGAATTGAGACCACGTATATTTGTGAACTGAACTAGGAAGTGTTTAGGAGATTTAGATCTTTCTGCAGATAAGCTTACTTTACTAGTTTAATAATTCATGTTTATTCAATAGTAAGAAAAGTGGGGGGACATGCTGTATGAAGTAATGAAATTTTTGGATATGCCGTACACATGGTAAGAATATACCCAGATCCTTGACATAACGTGGCCTTGACAATGCCCCCCTGCATACACACTATTCGAACTCCCTCCAGTCACTATCTGGCAGAGTAGATAGAGGTAGCAAGATTATATACTAGCTGATCCAGAAGCCTCCTAAAGAGTTACCAATAGGTTCGGTCCGGTATACTAACTAGTGGCCGGCCTGCGAATACCAATTTAGAGCTGTACCCTCAAAATGTAAGGAAGATTGGATCTCACCATGATGATCATCATAACCTCAAAAGTCATCAGTCATACTGCATAATGGAAGAGATGGGGAAGGGTTGACCGGGACTTAGCTCTGGAGACTAAACATGGGTTCCACTAGTTAAAGCCTACAATAAGCAAAGTGGTGGTATTTCACTGGTTGATGAGAGTCATCTACCACTTAGTATTGCCTGGTAACACAGAGGGGTGGCATTCCTCCATGTGGTGTGGGCACCACATCTCGACCCCTGCTTATGTTGGTTCACACTTGGGTGGTCACCCACAGTCTGCATGTGCATGGAGGTTATACCTAGAGTTATTACAGTTCCACCATTGTGAAGGTGCAAGCAAAGGATTTGGCTGTCACAGACCGTCCGGACTTCACATAAAATTAGGTCCACTTGACTTGAATGTCACCTGAATATCAGTTCCATTAGTGTTTTAGACTCCCATGTAGCAAGTACAGCTTGTCTGGCATATCTGACAGAATATCTGATATGCCTCAAGGAACCATACTTTATTCATATATTTATATCCTATTGCTTCCTCTTCTGCTGCTCTGCATGTTTTAGAGCATTAGATATACTATAACGTTTGTTATTTTCCTTTTTTGCTTCTTGACTTATATATTACTATATATATACATATATTATTTGTTTATTAATTGTTATGTATTACTATATATATATATTTTTTTTTAAACGTGAACAGTAGATACATTTTGAACAACAACTATTTATATTCTATGTACAAAAGCAAAAAAAAAAAAAAGAAACTTTTTAGAATGAAATACAAACGTTTCAACATTTCAATTTCAGAAATTAAGAAAACAGTTTCTTGGCATTGGATTATTCTCACATCTGCTCATCGTGGACTAATGTTATTAGTGGAGTCCCTCAGGGTTCAGTATTGGATCCATTATTGTTTTCTGTATTTATAAATGATATTGATGATGGTATATCAAGCTTAATGTCCAAGTTTGCAGATGATACGAAGGTTGGCAGGGTTGTCAAGGACACTACTGACACTATGCTACTGCAACAGGATCTGGAAAGGTTGAGCAGATGGGCTGAGAGGTGGCAAATGAAGTTTAACATTGACAAATGTAAAGTACTGCATATGGGAAACAGCAACCCCAGAGCAACGTATCAACTCTGTGATACTACACTGACAGTGGTAGAGAATGAAAGGGACCTGGGGGTGGTTGTGTAGGCAGATATGAAGTTTTCTGAGCAGTGCAGACGGGCTGCAAGAGTAGCTCATGGTGTATTGTTGATGATATATAGGAATTTTTCTAGCAGGTATAAGGAGGTGATTATTCCCTTGGATAAGGCAATGGTCTGCCACACCTAGAGTACTGTATACAGGTCTGGAGGCCTCATTTCAAGAGGGATGTAGAGATGCTGGAACGAGTACAGAGAAGGGCAACAAGATTAGTGAATGGAACAAAGGGGTGCTCTTACGTTGAAAAGCTTAAGTTTTGCAAATTACAGTGTCTGGGGACTAGGCACCAGCGAGGTGATCTGATAGCGGTGTACAAAGCCTTGAATGGTTTGAGCATGCTCAATGCTGATGGGATTCTTCCTCTTGCTCAGAATAATCACCTGAGAGGGCATAAATTCAAATTGAGAAAAGACAGATGTAGGATAGACGTGCGGAAATTTGCCTTTAGCCAGCGGGTGGTTGGTTGGTGGAATAGACTTCCATCCCTTGTCGTGAAATTTGATAGCCTAAATAAGTGTAAGGCTCAGCTGGACAGGTATTTCGAACGAACAGAGGGGGGAAGTGGAAGTGGTTATTTTTTATTTATTTATTTATTATTATTATTAATTAATTTTTTTTTTTTTTTTTGGCTGATGCTGCATAAGCTTGCTTTCTTGCATCAAATGCCTATACTAATGCTAATGCTAATTTTCTGGTTCATTCCCCTCCCTCTTTCGCAACATATATCGCTCCCAGCATATATACGGTATATTCATTAGTTTTAATTCTATACATAAAGCTCTTTAACATGTTCTACCTACAATATTTTATATATACACATTATGGCTGTAGGATACTTTTTGCTATAGCAGTGTCCCTGATAAATAAGTTATGTTATTGTAATTCAGACTTATCTAATTTCAAACTTAATTTCCCCCCCCATATCATATAGCTTCTCTATATCATTATTCTTGATTATATATATATATATATATAGATAAATATATCTAAGTAGGTGACACATGGATCAGACAAGTGCTTTTGAGCTCCCGGCTTGCCTCCAGCTATGGCCAGCGAAGGTCAAACAACCACAGCAAAGGAACCTACAGCTACTACCAGCAGTAACCAAGACACCGGAAGCCGCACCCTGCGACAACAGCTGAATTCCTCAAGGTCCAAAAGGTCAGTAACTGTTAATACTTATGCTAATGCTGTATCTAATGGATTATGCTTGATGCCAGCAAAAACCCCTCTCTCGCGACCAACAATAGTACATACGCGGTCGAACAATGCTCCTACAAATGAAGCAACCGCTATTACTTCACAGGAAAATGGAATAGTAATCTTCGCTACCAAGGAAAACACCCCTTTGGAGCAGTACCTTACAGCGATCGCGGAGAAAGTACCACCAAAAAATATTACTCATGCATCCCGTGTGGCAGGAACTGTGCAGGTGTATTTCAGCCACACGTCATGGGTGCAAACTATCCTGCAAAACGGAATAGACAATAATGCAGCAAAGAACATCCCAAAACTCATCAACGCCTATCTAAACGGAATCATTTACACCTTCTATACCTCTATTTCTTCACAGTGTTTCTTCTGCCATGAAGAGGGCCACATCAGGAAAAACTGCCAGCATATCTCTAACTCTTCTGAAAGTAATACCTAAATTCAGGCGGCACCAACCAGGATCAGACCAGATGCACAAAGCGAGCTGACTGTTGGAGATAATGGGGATGCTGAAGAAACTGTCAAACAGTCAGATCTTTCCCACACCAAACTCTTCAAAAAAAGAAAACTCAAAGACCACAGAAGACCAGGATGCAATCTCTTCAGAAGACCGGCCAACCAAAACAAGAGGTTTTTCTTGGAATCAACCTGCAAGGCAGACCACATCCAATGTCACAAAACAGAAGACAACACATATGGCAGCAGGAAAAGAGCAAACCGGTAACAAAAACAACAGGAGCGACGAAATTAAATACAGAACACCACAGAAGACAAACAGTCAGATCTGAAATAAGTCCATCATACCACCAAGAATGGAAATAAATAAGCAGCTACAAACCACTCACGACCCAAATGAAGAAGAACCCGAATTTCTGGGAACTGAAGAAGACACTAACCATGATTCTCACGATTCAAGTGGTTCAGAGGACTAGGAAAGCGATTTTCCCTACACTAAAGGTCCTTTAACTGTGGAAAAACTACGCTCCTTTCTACGGGAAGTACGCGGCTCCCCACAGAAGCTGGTGACAGCTCTGAAGTTCACCTCTAACATACCCGAGCTGATCTCACAACTTACAGATCTGCGTTTCAAACTAAAAAGGAAAAAAGGACAGGGCAGATGTGAATAGATCCAAGCGCCTGTACTACTTAATTAATGGGCTCGAACAGCGATACCATCAATCAGGATGTTAACCGCTCCAAAACTTGCAAAACCCTTACCTTTATTCCTGCAGATAATGCTGACACTTAGCATGCTATCACTGCACTCTTGACCCAGAAATGAACAGAGCACGATGCACTGAGCACCGCACAACGTTAATCAACAACCTGCAGGCCTTGATAAACAACAATGAACTGGTTGACGTATTTAGACACCAGCACCCAGAAGAAAAGTCCTACACCTGAAGATCAGCAAATACAGCATCTGAAAGACTACCTTACCAAGCCCGACTGGACAGATGCTACATCCCAAAACACACCATCCCCCTGGTCAGAAGCATCACACATTTGCAATCTTATATCTCAGATCACTCCTTTATCAAATTACAGCTCTCCTTCTCACCCAATCACTTCAAAATGGAGGTGCTTATTGGATGTTCAACAATAGCCTTCTTCAAGACAAGGAATATATCTCTAAGCTACAAGACCTGATATCCAATCTTGCCCAATCCAAAGACAGATTGGACCCCATGAACACATGGTGGCCTAGATTTAAAAGTCAACTGAAATCATTCTCGCAAATCTACAGCCATCAGAAAAGCCAACAAAAGCGTAATAACCTCTATCAACTTGAGCAAAGGCTGAAAAATCTCCCATCTAATAGTCAGACCCATCAGTCAACACTACAAGCCATACAAAAACCCACTTAGAACACTCTGCAAAAGGCACCCTACTCAGATCGAGATACACCCACATAAATCTATCTGACGCCCTGATCAAATACTTTTTCTCATTAGAACACAGACATCACAAATAAACCACCATCACTACCATTCAGCTGCAAGATGGAAACATCACTGAAGACCTAGAGGAAACCTTTTCTGAAATAACAAGATTTTATAGAGAAATTTATAGTTTTCAAGAAACCTCTACAAAGGCAACCGAGAAAATCCTTTCAAGACTTAAAAAAATCTCCCATACGGCCCAATGCAGTATGGAGAAACAAATCATCCTACATGAACTAACAGCAGCATGCAAAGCCCTTTCCAAAAATAAATCACCAGGTCTGGACGGACTGACTTCTGAATTCTTCCAAACGTTTTGGAATCAACTCGGAGTGCTACTCTTTCGAATGCTTGAAGAAGCTCAGTCCAATGGGCTACCAGTTTCGGTCACCACTTCTGTCGCTCGACTGATTCCCAAGAAAGGGGATCGCACCAATCTACAAAACTGGCGCCCGATTTCCTTAATGAATATGGACGGTAAAATCATTTCCAAAGCTATCGCCAATAGATTAAAAGCCACTCTCCCTAATATTATCGATCACCAACAAACATACTCAGTACCAGGAAGATTGATTCACGACAATCTATATCTGATCCGTGACATCCTCTCCACTGCAAACAGCCAAAAAGAATTCCAGGCACTAATTAGCCTTGACCAGGAAAAGGCATTCGACAGTGTTGAACACAGCTACCTATTTCAAACCTTGAAAGCCTTTGGATATGGACCCTACATCATCAGAACAATCCATCTGCAATACAAGGTTGTTGTTTGTTTGTTATTTGGTTTTTAGGAGCATTAGCAACTAAGGCCATATTGCTCCGGCTATACAAGGAAGCAAAATTCTGCCTGAAACTGAACAACCAGCTCACCTGACACTTTCCGTATTCCAGATGGATAAAACAAGGCTGCCCACTCTCTGGACAACTCTACGCAATTGCCATAGAATTATTCCTTATTAAAATTGCCACCAGTATACAATCCTGACGAATGCTGGTACCAGAACCCCATCTAAATATAACCTACTCAGCATACGCATATGTCGTCACAATTGCAATACTCCATGAGAGCGACTTTGAAGTCATTCAAAAGGCTCGTGATCGCTATGCTCAAGCATCAGGCGCAAAACTCAACCACTGTAAGACTAGCGGCCTGTGGGCTGGCAACTGGAAAACTAGAACCGACTTCCCCATCCAATGCACATGGTCCAGCGAGGGACAGAAATACTTAGGTGTGTACCTTGGTAATACCCTCCTTTTCTCCCAGAATAACTGGCCTGAATTGCTGAGTCATTTCAACAAAGAACTCAGGAAATGGAGAAGCACGTGCGCCACATCTTCGCTGAGAGGGAGAGTGCTTATGGTTAATCATATGGCGGCAAGCGTTCTCTGGCACACCTTCAAAATTCTCACTCCACCTGTTGATTTTCTCTACCAAATTCAGGCATCTGTCCAAAGCTTTCTTTGGAACAAAACCAACTGGATGTCCTGCTCCAAACTTAACCAGCCACTTACTCATGGGTGTAAAGGGTTGGTCTCTCTTGACGACAAAATCACAGCATTCTGCATCACCTTTCTTCTTAAGACACTGCAAACAAAATACCCACATTCTGACACAACGGATAAACTACTAGCTTCTTTCTTCTTCTTCTTCTTTCTTCTTTGGTCCTTAGCTGGCAGCTGGGGGAGGCGGTTGGCCACGCAACCAGTATGCTGCTGTAGGTGCCGCAGGGTTTCGGACTTGCTCTGTGATGTTCTTCCATACCTTACGATCCATGGCTTCAGTCCTGGCCTGGTTAAGGTCGAGACGTCGGCTCTTCAAGTCATCTTCCACTTGCTTGGCCCACGTTTTCCTAGGCGCGGTCCGTTGGATGCTCCATTGGGTGGGTCGTTGTCTCCAAAGGAGTGTGGATGGTATTCTGTTCGTGCCCATTCTACATACGTGGCCAAACCATCTGAGCCTTCGCTTCTGGATTTGGTCGGCAATGGTTGGTTGCTGTTGGCATCTGGCGCGGATGGTATCATTAGTGATGCGGTCGCGAAGAGAGATGCCCAAGATCTGCCGCAGGCATCGCATTTGGAATACCTCAAGTTTGTTCAAATCTAACTTGAGACAAATCCATGTTTCCGATCCGTAAAGAAGAATGGGCAGGATCAAAGTCCGGAAGAGTCGGATTTTAGTCTTTGTGGAAATGTTGGTCCTCTTCCACAGACACCATTTGAGCGAGGCGAACGCAGTGGCCGCCTGTCCAATTCTGCTGTGGATTTCCATGGTGGATGCAACTTTCTTCTCCTGGACCAGCGACCCAAGGTATTTAAAGTCCTGCACTTGCTCGATCTGGACGCCTTCGAGATAGATGGTGGCTTCCGACCCATCTGTTGTCAGGGCCTTTGTCTTACCAGCATTGATCTTCAAACCGTATGGCCGGGCAATGTGGGCAATGTCGTAGAGGATGTCCGTGGCTTCAGCGTCGTTACCGGCAAGGATAGCACTATCATCAGCAAACATCAGGTCAGTCACATAGTGATCCTTGTCATATTGTATGCCCTGTCTGTTTCTGAATGCTTGCCTCATAATGGCGTCGACCACGATGTTGAAAAGCAACGGGGAGGCTACATCCCCTTGGCAGACTCCAGTTTGGATGGTAAATTCCTCAGATAAATCATTCTGGATGCGCACCTGGCTGGTTAAACCGTTGTATGCAGTTTGGAGGAGTGTGATGACTTTTCGAGGTACATGTTCAACCTCTAGTAGTTTCCATAAGGCAGGCCAGTGGACACAGTCGAAAGCAGACTTAAAGTCAATGAAAACAATGACGGTTCGCTGTCCACACCGGATCCTCTCCTCCATCAGCTGACGAATGGCAAAGATTTGATCACAGCATCCTCGCCTGGGTCTAAATCCTGCCTGTTCTTCTCGACTGGTTTGCTCGCGATGTTTTTGCAGTCTTGACTGGATGATCTTCATAAAGACCTTTCCGATGATGGAAAGGAGGCTGATGCCACGGTAGTTCTTGCAGTCCCGGTTATCACCTTTCTTGTGGATCGGTACGATAATAGCTTTCCTCCATGTTAACGGAATTTGTTCAGTGCACCAGATGGTTTTGAGGAGTGAGTGTAGTCGGCGAAGCAGTACATCTCCCCCGGCTTTGATCGCTTCTGTGGTGACTTGGTCCACTCCTGGTGCCCTGCCATTCTTCAGGGATTGTATGGCTGCTTTCACTTCTTCTACTGTAGGCTCAACATCGACCATGGAGACCTCAGGGGGGTCGATCGAGAGTGCTGTTGCTGGCGGTCCCTGAGGTGGGTCGTGATTATACAAAGCTTTGAAGAATTCACTCCACCGTTGCAGGCGTTCGGATGGTGATCGCACGAAGGTCCCATCAGCATTCTTGATGTTGTCACTAGTCAATTTGGTCTTTCCACTCAGACATCTGAGGGTGCGGTAGAGAGTGCGGTACTCGTTTTTGGATGCCGCCACTTCAAGATCGTCTGCCACTTGGTTCCAGTATGCTTCTCTTTCTGCTGTCATTCTTTGTCGGACTTCTCGGTTTAGCTGCCGGTACCGTTCAAAGTCGACCAACTTTGCCTTTTTCCGTTTGTCCACGAGGTCGAGGCATTCGTCTGATATCCATGGTTGCGTTCGACGTCGGGCAGGTGGACATAGGGGCTTGGCACATTCCAGGATGGCATCAGAGATCTGCTTTTCTTCTTCATTTATATCCTCGGGCACAGCCAGCATCTCGAAGCGGTTGGATAGGGCGATCTGATATGCCTGTTTGTTGGCAGCATTCATTAGCTGCCTCCAGTCCAGCTTGGCTGACCGAGATGATCTTTTTGCATGCCGTAATTTGAGCTGCACCTTAGCCCGGATGAGGTAGTGATCAGATCCGCAATCAGGTCCCCTCATGGCACGAACGTCCATGAGTGATGAGCGAAATCTGGCATTGATCAAAATGTAGTCCAGGATTGCTGAGTCCTTGCCAGATGGATTTCGCCATGTAAGTTGATGTTTTTGAGGGTGCTGGAAATGGCTGTTTCCAATGATCAGGTTGTTAGATGCGGCAAAGGACAACAAACGTAAGCCGTTGTCATTGATCTTCCCATGGCCAAACTTGCCCATTGTTGTTTCCCAACCAGATCTGTCCATGCCAATATGGGCATTAAAGTCCCCTGCGAGGATGATCACTTCTGTCT
Organism: Mastigoproctus giganteus; assembly: GCF_048544385.1. Classification (NCBI taxonomy): domain Eukaryota; kingdom Metazoa; phylum Arthropoda; class Arachnida; order Uropygi; family Thelyphonidae; genus Mastigoproctus; species Mastigoproctus giganteus. The sequence continues at coordinate 172,499,362 of NC_143576.1, forward strand.
GCGGAATTGAATCCAGCGTATGTTGGAGCTGGTTGTAGAAGTCATTCTTGGTCGGGTCCAGGCTAGTCTCAGTTGGCGCAGCGGAGATAATATGGGTCTTGATGGTGCCCTTGACAGTAGGGACTGCCAGGCGGTCCGATATTGGTTGGAAAGCGATCACACTACTGGTGGCCTGAGCATCGACCATAAAGCCCACTCCTGCTTCTCGTTTCTCACCACCAGAGTAGAATAGCATAACCGCTTCATTAGGTGCTGGTGGTTGGATGATCATCGTTCCAGACCCGGTGAGTCTTAATTCGGATAATGCCGCGATTGATATCTTGCACCTAAGTAGTTCTTGGGCAATGATTTCCTTTTGTCCAACGTGGTGCCCCGTTCGAACATTCCATTCGCCAATGTTAATTGTCCTTTTCGGCGTAGTAAGCTTATTGCTGTGGCCAGTGATCCACTTCACACCAGCACCCTGGGTCCCCAGTGCTGGCGCATCGGCTACCCCGGATGCGGTAACATTGTTATAACAGCTTGTTTTGTGGCCAGTGGTCCACTTCACACCAGTACCCTGGGTCCCCAGTGCTGGCGCATCGGCTACCCCGGATGCGGTAACATTGTTGTAAGAGCTTGTTCCGAATTTCATGCGGTTTCTTGCCTAGTTTCCCCGGTTTCCCGGTTCTGGTCATTTCGGCAGGATGACCACCCTCCTCCTTTCGCAGCCGGGCTTGGGACCGTCCATGGCGGAGCCATGGACGGTCCCAACTACTAGCAACAGCCACTAGAGAACTATCAACAATATTGAGAATGGATACGGCACCAGCACCACTCAAACTAGCTCCGTTTTATAAAGGCACACTGTACCGCTGGAAAAAGCTAAACCTTCACCATAATCTTGAGAGAACATCCCTTCCCGGAATACTTTCAGAACCGCTCTTCTACAATAAAAGAATAATAGACCCTGCAAATGATGATATTCTCTTCTTTCCTACATGGAACTGGACAGGAATAAGAACCATAGGCAACCTCCTGACACCAAGCCTTGAATGGAAAGGATCAGAAGATTTGCCCATTAAAACCATAAATGCAAAGCAGCAACACAGACATCTAAAATCAGCGATCACACAAGCTCTTCCAGACATCACTACAACTTAAGAGATTGGAAATGTCACTGGATCCTTGCCTACACCAACCTTCGTCATCACATCACCAAAAGACACGGTACCTCTGTTTCCTGCACCCTCCAAAAAAGTCTATCGGCTAATCGTGTCTCGCTATACAATCACGATTTTTCCGTCATCCACATGTCAAGCTCACCCTATATTCCTCTCCACTCACCACAAGCCACCATCTAACTCTCAGTAAAACCTTCCATACAGGATGAAATGTTCCAAATCGGATGCAGACATCTAGTGGAGACTGTGGCACAACATCCTTCCCATTGCAGTCAAGCTACAAATCTTTGGGTTACACCCCTCAAACTACTGCCTCTTCTGCACCACTCCAGGTACCCTGGAACACACATACCCGGCAAACCCTGTGAACAAGGAACTTGTCAAATACCCGTTGAATGCAGCAACGCTTGCCTGCAACCACGCCCACACTCCGGAGGACTACTGGTACCTGCTTCACTCTGAGTAGACAGCACACAATACCTGCAACTTCCTATTCATTGTGGCGAAGGCCGTCATTTACAACTTCTACTTGAAGCACACAAGAAGCAGTGATGACGTGCCTCCTGTCGACACATCGGCGCAACATCTCAAGTGGAGCCTGCGGAGCAGACTTCTACTCGAATTCCACTGCAAAAGACCAGAAACTGCGGACCATATTAACAGCGAATGGAACAGTGGCGGTCACTTGTTCACCATCACTGAACAATCCATCACCTTCAACGTGTGATACTTAATATGAGAATGATCCAATGCCAAGAAACTGTTTTCTTTATTCCTGAAATTGAAATGTTGAAACATTTGTATTTCATTCTAAAAAGTTTCTTTATTTTTTCCTTTTTTTGCTTTTGTATATAGAATGTAAATAGTTGTTGAAAATGTATCTACTTTTTACGTTTTAAATTTAAAAAAAAAAAAATATATATATATATACACAAATTTGTATATATATATATATATATATATATATATATATATATATATATATTGATAGATAGATGTATTATATATATTTATAATGTGTATATATATGTGTGTATATAATATGAGTATAATAGTGATTGTAGTGTGCTGCAAATTTAGTGTCTTGAAAAGGGTGCCACAACAATGAAAACATTGAGAAACACTGCATTAGACCAAAGCTTTCAAAACTTTTTTGACACTGACATATTTACAAAATATGTCAGTGTCATATTTCACCTGTGGAAGGTTTTGAATCTATTTATTCAGCGTTTAAAAATTTCAAAATGAAATATTTGAAAATACACCATGGAACCCTTTATCTACAATCCAGAAGTTCCAAAAACTGGGCTAATGACACAAAGGGTAATATATTTAACCTCTTTTGTACGAGCCACAAAAATTCTAGAATGTGGCAGAAAACTATTTTTACTTACTTACTTACCTCTCAAATCTTTTTTTTTTTGTTTGTTTGTACAAGCATATTCATGAACATCACACTAAATAAGATGTCCTAATTTAAAAATATTTGAATATATTTCATTATTATTTCATCCAATTATGCATCACTGATTTCCTAAACATTTCTCTTTGTTTAATAAATACGACATCATATTTTGTGAGAATTTCCAATTGACCCATTTTGTTTATGATGCCGAAAAAATGGATTTAAATCCATTTTTAGTGTCTTTTTCAGGAGTCCTGATCACATACCCACAGTAATCATATTAAAAAAAATCTGCAGAACAACCTGTTGGTGGTAGTACTATCAAAAGGAAGTGTATCTCTATTAGTATTCAAGAGAAAGTGGAGTTACTAAAGGTGCATCAGTGAAGTTATTATGTGATGAGTATGGTGGGTACATCTACTATCCATGATTTGAAGCAACAAAAAGGAAAACTGTTAAAATTTTATGGTGACAATGTGATTAACCCAAGCTAATTGAACAGAGGAAGACATTACATCAGATGAAGAACACAGAAATAGACAAGGTGCTAATGGAATGGATATGACAGTGTCAAAGCAATGCTACCACACTTACTTGCTCTCTTTGATCATGGCCCAAGCAAAAATTTTTCATAATCAATTAGACCTAACAACACTATGTGAATATACATCAGGCCGGTATGAAAAATTTTAAAAATGTAATGGTCTTCATATCTTGGCAGTTGCCAGTGAAAAATCATCAGCTGATTATGAAGCAGCAGAAGCATATTTGGGTGAATTTGCAAAATTAATTGACGTGGCAAAGTTGACTGCAGAGCAGGTGTGAAATTCTGACAAGACTTCTTTATATTGCAGGTATATTCCTAGAAAATACTGTTGTTGCAGCAGAAGAATCAGCCTAGTGGGTTTAAGGAATCCAAAAACAGGTCAACAGTGCGATTGTATGTATATTCTACGGGATATAAAACCAAATTGCTTGTTATTGACAAAAACAAAAATCTAAGCGCTTTCAAAGGAGTTAAAATCTTCCCAGTTATTTACAGGGCAAACAAACAAGAATGGATAACCAAAGAAATCTTCCTTGACTGGTTTGAAAACGATTTTGTTCCAGAGGCTAAGGTATTCTGTACAATGCCTCCGTAGCCAGGTGGGCAGGAGCAGCAGTGCATAGCACACACTTCTTGATCAGACCAGGGTTCGAGCCCGTGACCACCAAATACAGAGGATGTGAAAAGGTCAGGAAATGACCACCGCATATCCCCGGAGCAATATGGCCTTAGTTGCTAATGCTCCTAAAAACCAAATAACAACAACAGCATTTTGTATGTCTGTTGGGCTTCCCAGTGACAGCAAGATAATGTTAATTCTTGATAATTGTTTACCACACCATGTTGCCAAGCTCCTTATCAAAGATAATGTATTTGCTATGTATTTGTCTCCTAACTGTATGAGTCTGAATCAGACAATGGACCAGGGAATACTGAGGTCATTCAAATCCATCTATAAGGATGAATTCTTGTATAAAATGCTCAAAGAATGTAATAAAGATATTGAATAACCGAATAATGAACTTTCAAAGAGATTTTAATATCAAGGATGCAATTTAGATTGCTGCAAAAGCCTGAGACAAGGCTGCTAAAGACACTTTGAAACATGGCCGGTCTTATGTGTCAACAGCATCAATGTTCTTTGATGAAGAAGAACATGATTTTACTGAGTTTAATTGATAGAATGATAGGCATTACAGAAGAACTGAGTTGGGGAATGGAGCAGAAAAATTTTTCTACAAAGCATCATATAATGTCACTGTATGAAATTCAGGAATTTCTTATTAAAGAAAAACCAAAACATCTAAAACAACTTAGCTTACAAGAAATGTTTCAGAAACTGGCTTCAAAACAAACCTCTACAGGTACATGTACAGCATTTATCTCTGAACCCAAGACGTCAACTTCTAGTGTGTCTATCCCATCAACTACATCTTTCTCTATCAGTCAAGGTATTTCTGCAGTTATTCCCTCTAATGATGATAATGCCATATAAATGATAGTGAATCAACTTAGGATATATTCATTTGGGAAGAAGAAGAAGAAGAACAATGGGATAAGGGTATGTTAACTATAAATATTTATTTTTTATTTATCTGAATTTTTTTCTTGTGTTTTTTGTACATTTTAAGCTTGGCTATCCAAAAATTGGAAAAATCCCATATCCAGCAATCCTCAGGTCCCAAGCACGCTGGTTAAAAGGTTCTGTAGCGTACCTGAAATGAAAGCATGTCACCCCACACAAGTGAGATGTTTTCATTTTAAGTATTTTGAATAATATAACCTGTGCATCATGCTGTTCAAAGATTGTATTAAACTATGTACATACCAAAAGCAATTTGACATCCTACCCAGAATTTTTTAATTATTCAACACTACACTCTTTTTGTTTCTTATCTTAACTAATAACTAAATCACATCTTGGAAATATTTGTCTAAAAATAATACAATTATGATATGTAAAAAACAATTACTATCATCTAGTATTCGTACTGCTGTAAATTAGTAAGCAAAATTAGAAGTGTTTATAATATTTGCAATTTCCTCTTCATTTACCTGCTTATCAGCAATAACTGTGTGTGTGTGTGTGTGTGTGTGTGTGTGTGTGTGTGTGTGTGTGTGTGTGTGTGTGTGTGTGTGTGTGTGTGTGTGTGTGTGTGTGTGACTTTAAATGCACATAGCTCTATAATGCTTAAGAATGAGATACATGTAATAACCTAATTAACAACCTCCTGAAGTCTGGCTATTGTTTCATGAAAACAATATACATAAAAAAATTTATAAGAGCATCCTTGGATTCAGGGGAGGTCCCTGCAGACTGTAGATGTGTAAATGTATCCCCAATTAAAAAAGGGGGATCAAAGGTTGGCACAATTCACAATCAATTACAGATATGTTAGTTTAACTTCCATTTCAGGGAAAATAATGTAGTCACTGGTAAAAGAAATAATGCAGGATCATCCAGACAAGACTGCAATTATACTACAGACACAGCATGGGTTTGTTAAGGGGAAATCGTTTCTGACCAATTAGATTGGATACTATGATGTGGTCACAAAGAAACTAGGTGCAAAAAATAATTTTGATATTGTATACTTGTATTTCAGGAAAGTTTTTAATACTGTTGCACATAAAAGACTGCTTAGATAGTATGAAACAGAGCTGTAATACTCAATATGTTCTACGTTGATAATAATATTAGTAAATTAATAAGAGGAGTTTACCTCAATATTCCACGTACTATATTGAGGTAAACTCCTCTTATTAATTTACTAATAAAAGACTGCTGTACAAATTGGAGCAGAATGGAATAAAGGGCAAGTTGCTGCTATGGATAAAAGATGGCTGAGTGGGAGAAGACAGAGAGTGGTAATCAATGGACATTGCTCTTTGTGGACTAATGTTATTAGTGAAGTTCTCCAGGGTTCAGTGTTGGGCCCACTGTTGTTTTCTATATTTATCAGTAATATTGATGAAGATATAACAGGCTTAATGTCCAAGTTTGAAGATGATACAAAGGTTGGCAGGATTGTTAATGACAGTATGCTGCTGCAACAGGATCTAGAAAAGTTGGGCTGAGAAATGGCAATTGAAGTTTAATATTGATAAATGCAAAGTACTGCAGTACTGCATATGGGTAGCAGCAACCTCAGAGTAATGTACCAACTTTGTGTTGCTACACTCAGCATAGTGTAAAATGAAAAAGACCTTATAGTAACTATGCAGTTGAATATAAAGTTCTCTGAGCAATGCAGACAGGCTGCCAGGACAGCTCATGGAGTTTTGTCAATGATATACAGGATTTTTTCTAGCAGGGATAAGGAGGTGATTATCCCATTGCATAAGGCAATGGTCAGGCCACATCTTGAATAGTGCACACAGGCCTGGAGGCCTCATTTTAGGAAGGATGTAGAGCTGCTGGAATGAGTACAGAGATGGGTAATGACACTTGTGAAAAAAAGAGATGTTTTTACAAGGAAAACCTTAAGTTATGAAAATTGCAGCATCCGGAGACTAGGCACCTATGTGGTGATCTGATTGAGGTGTATAAGGCCTTGAATGGATTGAGCAAACATAATGCTGATGGGATTCTTCCTCTTGCTCAGACCCCACGTATCGGGAAGGGGGGTACAAATTCAAATGAGGAAGGACAGTTGCGGAATAAATGTGCCAAAGTTTGCCTTTAGACAGCAGGTAGTTGATTGCTGGAACAAACATCCACCTGCTGTTGTGGAAGTTGACAGCTTAAAAAATTCAAGGAAGACTATTGGAAAGAATGAATAGATAAAATGGGAAGTGTCTTTTTTTTTTTTTTGGCTGGCTGATGCTGTAAAGGTTTCTTTCTTGCATCAAGTGCTACTACTAATGCAAAATATTAAAATATATACAACTATATAATATCAATGTAGATACACCATAGTTAACCCATAAAATGAAACTACATATGTATTGTAAGAGCATTGTTTTAATTATATCTCCTATTGTAGCTACCTTCACAATGAAATACTAGGTATTGCACTACTTCAAATAAGTAATGCGTCTCTAGTAGAGAAGACTACCGTTACTTATTCTCAGTGGATACTACCACCCAGCCAGCACCATTTCAAAGCTTATTGGCTTATCATTGGTGGGTGGGGTGGGAAAGTACCCTGGTAATGCAAACATGCCATTGCAGTTGCAAAGTTAATTCCACAATATGAGAGATGCCAAATGGTGAACAATAGTTAATATAATAATAATAACAACGAGACTACTACTGCTACTAATAATAATAATAATTATTATTATTAGCATTAGTAGAGGCACATGATGCAAGAAAGCAAGCTTATATGCAGCGTCAGCCAAAAAAAAAAAAAAAACATTCCCATTTCACTGATCCATTCATTCCAAATGTTTGTCTAGTTCTGCCTTGAATTTATTTAAGCTATCAACTTCCACAACAACAGATGGAAGTTTGCTCCAGCAATTAACTACCTTCTGGCGAAATGCAAACTTCCACACATCTATTCTACAACTGTCTTTTCTCAGTTTGAATCTATGCCCCCCCCTCAGGTTTGTAATCTGAGAAAGAGGATGATTGTTTGTTTGGTTTTTAGGAGCATTAGCAACTAAGGCCATATTGCTCCGGGATATGCGGTGGTCATTCCCTGACCTTTCCGCATCCTCCGTATTTGGTGGTGACGGGCTCGAACCCCGGTCTAACCAAGAAGCGTGTGCTATGCACTGCTGCTCCTTCCCACCTGGCTACGGAGGCGCGAGCAAGAGGAAGAATCCCATCAGCATTGAGCCTGCTCAATCCATTCAAGGCCTTATACACCTGAATCAGTTCGCCTCACAGGTGCCTAGTCTCCAGAAGTTATTATAAATATAGTTAATTTAAATCCATATGGAATTATGCCTTGTGTATTTAGTCTTTAAATACAGTATCATTCTGTTTACCATTTGGTATCTCTCATATTGTGGAATTAACTTCGCAACTGTGATGGCATGTTTGCATTACCAGGGTACCTGCCCAACCACTGATGATAGGCCAACAAGCTTTGAAACAGTGTCATTTGGGTGGTGGTGGTGCCCACTGAGAATAATTATCAGTAGTCTTCTCTACTAGAGAAGTGTTACTTATTCAAAGTAGTGCAAAATTAACCCCAGGGGCTCAACGTCTGGTGAGTATGGGCTTGGCACACCCAGGTTCCTGAGCTGGATATCATCATCATTCTTTTTTTTTGGTGATTCCCTTCTACTTCTCTCTCTCTCTCTCTCTCTCTCTCTCTCTCTCTCTCTCTGGGTAATTCAGAATTTTTTTTTTTTTTTTGGCTGGCGCAGCATAAGCCTCAGGCTTCCTTGTACCACATGGCTAATAATAATAATAATAATAAGTGAAGCACTGAAATGAATACGTACATCATACAAGCATACTACGAATTAACGAAACTGGAGACCGATATGACAACTTACAGGGCGAGACTACATACCAAGTGGCTGGAATGATTCCCGGATATTCAGGTCACTGAACAACGAATAGTGGACCAGAGAAGGACCATCGTCACAAAGAACCTGATAGCTCCTGCAATCTTGGAAAAAATCAAGCAGGACATGAGCGATCAACTACAAAGGATAAAGAATATGGAACCAGAGGAGGAAGAACATACCACCACTGAACCAGGGGAGGAAGAGCAAGAGGAAATACAACCCACAGTAGCTGAAATGGAAACAGACGAGGCCATGATATCCAGAATAGAGGACGAGTGGAAGAAGGCCCTAACAGAATTTGAAGGAATGGACCTTACAAAGACTCACATGATACCAAAGGAGAGGCTGAATAGAACCTTATGGAGAGTCACAGCCCACCTGAATCAGTACATAATACCACATTACCTTGGCAGCATGGTGCAACACTGGAGGCCATCCACACAGCCGTGTATTGTGCTGCAGTAGCAGCCATGAGGATTAATGGAAGAGAAGCAAGAGACCAGCAGCAGAAGAAGAACTGAAAACAGAAGGAACCACCAGCTTGGGAAAGAAGACTTCAGCAGAAGATAGAAGAATTAAGAGTCAAGATAGGCCAATTGACCCAGTACCAACGGGGCAACAGGAGTAAGAAATTAATTGGAAAAGTGAACAGCATCCTCAAGAGAGACAGCGTCCACAGCAAACATGAGATAAAAAATCAGAGAATAAGAAAGTACTTGGACACATTGAAGCAGAAGCTCCTTGCACTCAGCAAGAGACTACACCGATACAAAGAGAGCTCCCAGAGGAAAATAAAAAACTCAATATTCGATGAGGACCAAAGAGGGTTCTACAGGTTCTACGTTCCCTCCTTTCCCATCTTCTCCGAAGATGGGAAAGGAGGGAACAGATCACCCAAGAATAAGACTGAGAAGTTCTGGGGAAACATATGGAGCAGGGAAGTAAGACATAACAGCCGAGCCACCTGGATAGAACTAGACGCAAAAAAACTAAGGACGTACAAGAAATGAGAGGGTGGAAGATTCGGGAAGAAGTAAAACAGACGATCAAGAACTCTCGCAACTGGCAAACTCCAGGAATAGATAATGTCCACAACTACTGGTACAAGAAGCTCACTTGCATACCCAAGCACCTGGCAGAGCAGATCACCCAAATGATAAGGCACCCAGAGACAATCCCGAAATGTCTCACTCAAGGAATCGCATATCTGAAGCGGCTAAAGACGAAGATACAAGAAACCTGGCAAAATATAGGCCAATCACCTGCCTCCCAACAATGTACAAGATCCTGACCAGCTGCATAACCAGGAAAAGATCAGACCACTTGGAGAGTCAGAACATAATGGCCGAACAGCAGAAAGGATGCAAGCGGCTGTGCAAAGAATGCAAGGAGCAGTGGTTATGGAGCAAGCCTACAAAGAAGCATCGCAACATGTACACAGCCTACATCGATTACCGCAAAGCCTTCAACTGCATGCCTCGTAGCAGGCTAATAGAGGCACTGAACATCTACAAAGTCAATTCAAAAGTGACAAACTTCCTAGGAGAAACGATGGCAAAATGGAGTACCACAATTGAGATCGAAAACATCACAACCAGGCCAATCCCCATCAGGAGAGGAATCTTTCAGGAAGATACCCTGAACCCATTATGGTTCTGTCTAGCAATTAACCCGCTATCTACCATGCTCAACAGTAGCAAGTACAGATATAACATCAAAGAAGGAAGGAAGAACCTGTACATCCTCACCCACCTGATGTACATGGATGACATCAAGCTCTATGCAGGAACCGAGAAGCACCTTCAGCAACTACTCCAGATCACCGAAGAATTCAGCAATGATATTAGGATGGAATTTGGTCTAGACAAATGCAAGACCCATGGATTGCGCCAGGGAAAATTAGTCAACCGAAACTACCAGCTGCAAGTGGTAAAGAGATCGAAGCAATGGCAGAGGGAGAGGCCTACAAATACTTGGGGATGATGCAGGCTCAGCAGTTACAGCACAAGGAAATTAAGGCCTACCTGACCAAAAAATATCATCAGAGACTCAGAAGCCTGCTGAAAGCAAAGCTGAATGTTGGGAACACAGTTAAAGACATAAACACCTATGCAGTCCCAGTGCTAACGTACACCTTTGGGGTCATAGACTGGACTAATACCGAGCTGGAGGATATCATGAGAAAGACAAGGACAACGATGACCAAGAGCCGCCAACACCACCCGAAATCAGCTGTGGAGAGACTGACAATTGCCCGAGAAGAAGGAGGAAGGAGTCTGATAGACCTCATTGAGCAATAGAAGACAGCAATAGTTAACTTGAAAGATTACTTCCAGAAGCACACAGCAGCACTCCACCAGGCCATAAGGAAGATAGATAAGCAGTATACCCCACTCAACCTAAGCGAGGAGTCCACCCCCATCCAGGAGGTACAAACGAAACTAGAAAGATGGGCAGAGAAGACACTCCATGACAGACACTACAATGATCTTCATCAAAATCACATAGATAAAGTTGCTTGCAATGCATGGCTCACGAGCGGGACGCACTTCCCCGAGACAGAAGGATTCATGCTCGCCATCCAAGACCAAGTAATCAACACCAGGAACTATAGAAAATACATCACAAAGGAGCCTGGAATGTCAGATGACACATGTCGGTGATGCCACTTGCCCTCAGAAATGATCCAACACATCACCGTGGGATGCAAGGTGATCACCCAGACCTCAGTACACTCATAGACACTACCAGGTAGCCAGGATAATACATCAGAAGCTAGCAAGGAAATACCCGTTGGTCGAAGAAAGTGTACTGTACTACAAGTACGAACCCCAGGCAGTACTGGAGACCCCAACCCACAAGCTGTACAGGGACCATGCCATAATAACAGATAGGACAATCCCGCACAACAGACCGGACATAACCCTTGTGGACAAGAAGGAAAAGGCTATCTAATCAGGAAATACGCAAACCTAAGACAGGAGATCAAAGAGATGTGGCATATGCAACAAGTAACGACCATCCCAATCATCATGTCAACCATAGGTATGGTGCCAAAGACCCTACATAAGAGCCTAGCAACAATAGGTCTCCCAGCGAACACCTACAAGGAAGTCCAGAAAGTCGCAATCCTGAACACCTGTAGGATAGTCAGAGAGTTCCTCGACCAACAATAACACCAGACATAACAACAACCACCCTGTGTACTTGGTAGTAATACCCGTCATGAGGTGGAACCCCCAGTCAGGGAGAAATAATATAAGAGCAATAATAATAATACCTGGTATTATGGAGACAATGATCAAGGGTTGGAATACAGGATCATTTAGATAGAAATGGAATTCTGAAGGATACTCACAGCATGGTTTTGTAAAGGGAAAATCATGTTTAACTAATCTGGTTAGTTATTTTGACAGGGTCACTCATGAGCTGGACTTAGGGAATAATTTCAACATTGTTTATTTGGATTTCAGCAAAGCATTTGACTCAGTCCTACATGAGCAGTTACTTATAAGCTGGAACAGGTTGCCGACCGGGCTATCCAAGTAGGTAACGTGCCTGCCTAGCAACCCAAAGGTCGCTGGTTCGATTTCCACCTTGGGCTTGGATCACAGTAAAATGCAAAAAAACTTTGGGAGGTGCATTATGGCCATAGAAGCTGATGCGCCAACAACTAACAAGGGGAGGAAACAGGTTGGAATCACAGGGAAAATCCTTAGATGGCTAACTGGATGGCTTCATGGCAGGAGGCAGAGGGTTGTGATAAATGGTTATTGCTCAGATTGATGTAAGAAGTGGTTCCCCAAGGATCAGTATTAGGACCACTTTTGTTTTTGATTTTCATAAATGACTTTGATGAAGGGATAGAGGGCATGATGTCTAAATTTGCAGATGATGTAAAGATTGGTAGAGTAGTTAATGATCACCGCCAAGCAGAGCTTCTTCAGAGTGACCTAGTAGACTTCAGGAATGGTTAGAAAAATGACAGCTTTAATACAGGAAAGCGTAAGGTATTGTACCTGGCGATCAGTAACCCCAAAATAACTTATACACTTGGCGGAGTTGAACTAAAGCCGGAAGTGGAAGAAAGGAACTTGGGTATTATGATACGGTCAGACATGAAGTTCTCTGAGTATTGTAGACTGGTTGCAAGGAACTAGTTGGTCTTGTCCACAGAAATTCCAGAAGGGATCTAGAAACTTCTGCAAATAATATTCTCTCCAGACTATCCGACTGGGCCACTCAAAACAAGCTCACCATTTCAGTAACAAAAACAAAAATGATGATCTTTAATGGAAGACTAAATTATGGTAGGCCTCCAGTAATAAAATATCAAAGAAATTCACTTCCTCTAGTCTCCACACACAAACACCCTGGTGTTCTCCTAGATGACCATCTGGCCTTCTCATCTCGCTTACAGCATCTCTAAAAAGATTAAGAACTTTACATCAATGCTCTTTCTAGAATAATAAAACAATACTCTCCGTATCTTGTATCGTACCGTCTTTATCCCAGTTCTATGATATTCCTCCTGTATTTGGTTTCATAGGGCCAGCCTTCTTACTGTAAAATCTCAAATGGATACTATACAAAGGTCTTTTCTCTTGGCACTGCTTCAAACATGCTGTACAGTCTCCACACCGGCCCTACAAGCTATTGAGGCACTTTACCTGCTGACCTGCATGTTATTTATAAAGGTCTCTGCTATTTATATTAGGAAAGGAATACCTATTACCCTCCTTAATATTACTGTCAATCCAACTGCTGACTGAAAGAAAGAAAAAGAGAAATGCTGGAATCTTCTAACCAACTGTTGGCAATCCAGGTGGTCCTTATCTACTAAAGGTATTGTAACCAAGTCATTTATACCTGACATCTCATTTACCTCTTCCAACGCTGTACAGAAATGGTTCTTCCCCAGCCTCTGCACATCATACTTAATAACAGGTCATGGATCATTGAATGCAAAGCTCTTACAGTTTAATTAGACCCCTACAGATTCTTGCTTATGCAATGGCATCGAGGACTGGCAACACGTAATTTACTCTTGCCCAATTTTCCAAGACCTTTGGCAATGGATCTCAACTATGTCTCATCACTTTGCTCCTGAAAATGAACATGATTTAATTACAAATAAGGAAACTCTTGAAATCTTCCAAGAATTTTCGAAAGAAATTTTTAACAGACGGTGCCAGCTAACCGGCTTCCCTACTATCAGGATATCTGCCTTATAACTGAATTGTGATTTCACCTACCATCATTGACTATATGTTTTTCCTCTCTTCCTGGCATCAGTTCCACTGAGTCTTCTGTTCCGTCATGTGTCACCCTGGCCAAGTCTACCTGAAATTTTATTATGAAACAAGGGGAACCAGAATTTACCTACTGATTTCTCTAATGACTCGACTACTGCTGATTACCACCCCATCACTAAGCTACATGACCACTGCTCAATTCATTATTCTTGGCAGTTTTTATTTTATTATTATTATTATTATTATTATTTTATATTTTATTTGCCTATAATCACTTTTTTTTGAGAATTCTTTATTTTATTTTATTTATTTATTTTTTATTATTATTATTTTTATTTTTTATTTATTTATTTTATTATTTTATTTTATTTATTTTTTTTTATGTGCTGGTACCACCAGGTTGGGCTCCCAGTGGTACGGGATTTGCTGGCATCCACTGGAATTGTTTTTTCCTTCAGTGGATGCGGGATTCTTACCTTGTCACTTTCGTGTGACAGTACATGTATTGTTGTGGCCCACCTCCTCATGGTGTGTGTGTGTGGGTACTAGGGAGCAGCCATCCTGGTGATCGCTGCTCCCTAGTAGTTAAGTCGCCAGATACAACAAAACAACAGAACAAGAGACACACTTTGCAGACATAGCATCATACTTGTATCTGGCCATTTCACAGAGCTCTGTACTCATCACGGTGTGCCGACCGGGCTAGCCGAGTGGGTAAAGTACCTGCCCGGCAACCCAAAGGTCGCGGGTTCGATTCCCGCCTCGGGCTTGGATCAAAGTACTGCAAAAAAAACCTTGGGAGGTGCAATATGGCCGCAGAAGCCGATGCGCCAACAACTACCAAATCAAAAAAAAAAAAAAAAAAAAAAATCATCACGGTGTACCATGGCGGAGTTGAACTAACGTTTGGGTGCCACCGTACATAAGACACAACACCTGTCCATGGTTGGAAGGAAGGCCCATGGTGTCCTATCGAAGATTTATCAAACAGTTGCGAGTAGAGATAAGGATGTCATAATCACATTATATAAGGTTATTGTTAGACCACACTTGGAAAACTGTGTTCAAGTATGGAGACCGCACCTAAGAAAGACATTGTGCTTCTTGAAAAGGTCCAAAGATGGGTAACTTGCCTGGTGAGATCAGCAAAAGGGCATCCATATGAGGAAAGACTTCGAATATTTGGGTTGCAGAGCTTTGAAACTAGGCACCTTAGAGGAGACATGATTGAGGTGTTTAAGGCTCTGAGAGGCATAAGCAAAATGAACGAGAATGAAATTTTCATGGTTATAAATGATTCTAGAACATGGGCCATAATTTCAAGTTATGGGGGAGATGTTTAGACTGGATTGCAGATTTATTTTATTTTAGCCAGCAAGTTATAAATTACTGTACTGGAATAAGTTACCTACATGGGTGGTAGAGGCTGATGGTTTGGGGAAACTTAAAGGTCAGCTGGATAATTACCTATAGGAGGAGGAGGGAACTGCATAGGTTGTCTATTTTCTTTTCTCTTATTATTTTTTTATTATTATTATTATTATTTTATTTTATCATTTTTTTGTTATTTTATTTATTTTTGTTATTTTATTTTTATCATTATTATTTTTTGGCTGGTGCAGCCATAAGCTTCCTTGCACCATATGGCCATTGCTAATACTAATCTCGCTGTGAAGGTAGCCACAATATGAGATATAATTAAAACAATGCCTTTACAACTATGTATGTAGTTTAATTTTATGGGTTAACTAAGGTGTATCTACACTGATATTATATAGTTAATTTAAACCCATATGGAATTATGCCTTGTGTATTTAGTCTTTAAATAAAATATATACAGTATATATTTTAATATATATATTCATAGCATATTATGCATATTTCGGTTATATTAACAAATGCTATCAATGCTTTCTTTAATGTGAACAAACTAGAATAGTACTTTAATATGTTAAAGTACTATTCTAACTTAAAGAACTATTCAGAGTGTAAAGTACCTGCTACTCCAATAACAAAAAAGTCTCCAAAAGTTTCTCTGATATGTTAAAGTACTATTCTAACTTAAAGAACTATTCAGAGTGTAAAGTACCTGCTACTTAAAGTACTATTCTAACTTAAAGAACTATTCAGAGTGTAAAGTACCTGCTACTCCAATAACAAAAAAGTCTCCAAAAGTTTCTCTGATGTGCTGAACTAAATTGGCAGCATGTATAAATATATTCCCTGGTTGCTTCCAGTTTTCTCCAAGTGGAGGATCTAAAATATACACAAAATACATTTATAAAATCTGTTATAACTTTCAGATATAGATATAACTAAAAGCAATTAAAGTTAGCTAGAGAGGAAGTAAAAGCAATGTTATGTATATAGAAAAATATACAAATCAATATAGCTGGAAACCAAGTTCATCCTCCTAGATGAGAATATAATGAAGTCATACCTCCTCTGAGAGCCAATATATTTTTGATTCCAAGATCTCTAGCTCGACGAAGATATTGATTGATCTCTTCTTGTGAATGGGTGCAACATGTGATATGCAACATTGTTTCTAATCCACAATAGTTTAGGGCAGCCCCAGCAACAGTCACACTAGATGTCTCCGAGTCACTGCTAGGGTTTCCTGCAGGATGCCAAGTGATGTCAATAAACAGGGGTCCTCCCTGTCTCATACGATCAAATCTGGACAAGGATTAGAATGGCACAGCAAGAGTTTAAATATTTTAAATATATTAAAAACCTGAGAAAAAAATCTACAAGATGAAATTATTACTAATAATTACTAATCATTAGTAATTATTAGTAATCGAACAAGAAAATTAAAACTAGAAATAACAGGAAAAAACATCTAATCAAAATAAAAGAAATATACAGGTAAGTCTGATGGTTATAATTATTGAAATTCTACCAGCTTGTATAACTAAATATATATATATATATATATATATAAAATTAGACTGACAGCTAAATTACACTTATTGGAAAATTTAAACTTTTATCATAAATTTAATCTAAATTATAAAATTTTGAATAGCAGCTTTTATCCTAAATTCTTAACTGTGTAAGATATTGCAATTTATCTCATTAGACATCACTATTATTTATCTCACAGTATATTAGAAAATTACTACTTATTGTGGAAATAAATGGAAACTTTTATAATTAAAACTAAAGTTTATTTTTTAAGTTTTATCAACAACTGAGTGAAGTGATGCCAAAGATGCTTAGCAATATATACTATATTATATTATACTTATAACAGATCATGCCTGCAAAAAGCTTGTAAAATGGAGTTTTAATTCTAATATTTTCATTTCCTTAGGTTTGCTATGCTAATTTCAAACCTGATATTATTTTTTGTAATACGTACACAGATAAAAACTGGAAAAAAAGGAAATGTCTTTCCTTATTTTATATATTCTATTTAATTAATCCAAATAATTTTCGCTCTTTTTATAATGAAAAGTATAAAACTCAAAATGAAAAAAAAAAATAGGAGCATATTAATAAAAAGTAAATGTTTATACATAATTCACCAGTCTAAGTTCTTTGGTTTTAAATGAATGCTTTTTGGTTTTTCTTTTATACACCAGCCATCTCCCAAATCTTTTCAAAATCCAGCAGTAATCTGCCATCACATTTATGTTCCACCTTTCTTGTTGTCTTCTTTCAACTCCTTTAACCCCGGGGTCTCACATCTGGTGAGTATGGGCTTGGCACACCCAGGATTCTGAGCGGGATATCATCATTCTTCTCTTTCTTGGTGATTCCCTTCTCCTTTTGATTCTCACTCTCACTCTCTCTCTCACTCAGGAACTCGGTAACTTGGGAACTTTTTTTTTCCTGGTGCAGCATAAGCCTCAGGCTTCCTTGCACCATATGGCTATTAATAATATGTTTGGTGGATTTACTCACCATGTTCCTCACTGATGGAATCAAGATTTTCCAGGAAAAAAGCATATATGTGAGTGCAAAAAATGAACCATCAAGCTACAGTACTTATGTGACAAATCACTCTGAAGTTTTTACATTCTTTCTTTCTTTCTTTGAAATTGGACTTTTTCCAGAATAATTTTTCTAGCATTGATTTATTTTCATTACTGATTTTAACATTCATAACTCCAATGTGATTCAATTTTACAGTTTATGGCCACAGCAAGCTACAGAAATGCAGCAACATTTTGCTATTACTAATGACCTTACACAAATTGCTCATTTAGCTATTAGAATACCAGATCTACTCATACCTCTAAACATCTTGTTTTCTTAACAAACAAGTCTTTAAGGTATTCAATTAATGTTAGGATTGGAATAACTCAGATTACACAATTCATATCCTGGTTCTGATAGTTTCTTCACAAACCTCCTGATCCTAATCTTTCTCAGCTGTGTCACTGAAACAATTCTTTTTAGGATGAAATGCTTTATTCCCCATTCCACCCTAAACCCATCGTTTAAACCATGATACAAAAAATGCTTTTTGATATTGTTGCATATAAAGACCGTTGTATAAATTAGAGTGGAATTAAGGGCAAGTCACTGCTATGGATAAAGGGATGGTTGAGTCAGACAGTGGTTTTTAATGGACATTGCTCTTCACAGACTAATGTCATTAGTTGAGTACCAGGCTCGTTCTTGTTTTCTATATTTATTAACAATATTGATGAAGATATTCATGTCTAAGTTTGTAGATGATACAAAGGTTGGCAAGGTGGTTAATGACAATAATCAAGATACTCTACTGCAACAACATCTAGAAAAATTAGGCTTGTATGCCTAATTTTTCTAGATGTTGATTTTACTAAACATTAGGTGGGTCAGTGTAAGGTACTGCATATAAGCAGTAGTAATCTGAAATCAACATACAAAGTAGATCCACCCATTCCAGTGGATCTACTTCCTTCCTAAAATGAGACCTCCAGACCAGTATGCAGTACTGAAGATGTGGCCTAACCATTGCATTGCACAGTGTGATAATCACTCCTTATTCCTGCTAGTAAAGTTCCTGTATCATGTCAGGGCAGTGTAAAATGAAAAGAATTGAGGGTAATACAGTCAGGTGTGAAGTTCTCTGAGCAATGTGGACAGGGTGCCAGGTCAGCTCATGAGGTTTTGTCAATGATATACAGGAACTTTACTAGCAGGAATAAGGAGTGATTATCACACTGTGCAATGCAATGGTTAGGCCACATCTTCAGTACTGCATACTGGTCTGGAGGTCTCATTTTAGGAAGGAAGTAGATCCACTGGAATGGGTGCAGAGAAGGGCAATGAGATTAGTGAAGGGAACGAAAGGGTGGTCTTAGCAAGAAAGGCTTCAGTTCTGCAAATTGCAGCATTTGGAGACTAGGTATCTGTGAGGTCATATGATTGAGGTGTTTAAGGCTCTGAATGGATTGAGTAAGCTCAATGCTGATGGCATTCTTTATCTTGCTCAAACTACAAACATGAGGGGGATATAAATTCAAATTGAGGAAAGATGGTTGTACTTCAGCCAGCGGGTAGTTGATTGTTGGAACAAACTTCCATCTGTTGTTGTGTGTGTGAGTGAAAAATTTCAATAAATTCAAGAAAGAACTACAGGTTGATCATCACTAATCCAGCTGCGTTGGGACCTGTGGGGTGCCGGATTAGTGAGTGTGCCGGATCACCGGTGGTTATTTTAGCACATACAGTTTACCCAACAGCTAACCACCTCATCCTAGTCCTACCTGTTGACTGCCAAGCTAGTTTAAGAAAAAAATTCCCCAGGGGCCAAAAAATATTAGCAAATAATTTGATTAGTAATTCTCAAATAAATATTGTAATGTCAGTGTTGTTTTTTCGCTTAAAATATCAAAAAAAAAAAAAAAAAAAAGTTTTTTTTTATGTCGCATATATGTGGCCGACGTGGCCCAGTAAATTAAATTTTTTAGCTGATGCTGAAAAAAAGCTTACTTCCTTGCATCATTTACCATTACTAATACTAAATGGTTATTTTGTTTCATGGACCAGTGTCATAAGTTGAGTCTCACAAGGCTCAGTGTTTGGACCCTTACATTCTTGATATTTATTAATGAAATCTGATTTATGTAATTCAAGTTTAATGTCAAAATTTGATGATCATAAAAATTAACACTGATTTATTAATATTATTAATAATTGCCAGGTTGTTCTACTTCAACATGTTTGGATAATCCATATGGATGGGTTGAAAAATGGCAATTGAGGTATAACATGAAGAATAACACAAAAGGGTACTCTTCGCAAAGACTTTGAGCTCTTTGTAAACTGCAGCGTCTGGAAAATAAGCACCTGCGAGGAGACCCAATTGAAGAGTTTAAGGCTTTAAATGAGTTGTATAAACAAAATGCAGATGGTGTCCTTGCTCTTTCTTGAGCAACACACAAAGGATATAAATTTAAATTAGAAAAGGACAGATGTGTGAAAATTTGATTTCAGCCAGAAAATAACTGATTGTTGGAACAAACTTGTGTATAGCTTGAATAAATAAATTTAAAGGACTGGATAAATTATTAGAAGGAATGGGCAAATGAGTAGGTAGTGGGCTTGTTGTTTAGCTGATGCTGTATAAGCTTCTTTGAATCTATTTTGCCACTATTAATACTAATTGATAAATGAAAGATACTGTATTTTGATAAGAGTAATCTCAGGATGACACAGTATTTAGGAAGTACCAAACTCAAGAGTCAATAATGAAAAACACCTAGGGGTAAAGCTACATACAGTCCAGCATGAAGTTCTTTAAGTAGTGCAGATAGGCTGTTATAACGTAGGGTTCATAGCATTCTATTAATGATATACAGGAACTTTGTCCGTCAAGACAAAGAGATCATTATCTTTTGTACAAAGCAATGGTTAGGCCATATATTGAATAATATATACAGGTTTGGAAACCTCATTTTTGGATCTTTTCGAAAGGGAGCAGAGAAAACATTCAGCTGATGTATTTTGGCTGATACAGTATGGGCTTGCTTCCCTACACTGTATGACCAATATTAACTCTTCCAGGATGCACTATTCTATTTGAGAAATGAAATAAATTATTATTTAAAATTATTAAAGTATGGCACTCAGAAAGAATGCTGCAATTATGCATGAATTATGAATAAAATTTATGACTAAAAAAAGAAGGGTAACAAAATTTAAAGTAAATCTGGATAAGTGCTTTAAAAACTTCCAGATTTTTTTTTTTTTTTTTTTTTTTTTTTTTTTATCATTTAATTTATATGAAATGGAAGTTCATTTCAAATTATACTAGCAAGTTTATACAATACTATTTCTTCATATTATAATCATTTCACATTCAATAAAAATGAAATATTTTACATACTTAGAAGGAAATATTTAGATTCTCTAAAGAACAATAAACAACAATCCAATTCCAGAATATGATGAACATAATACACTTATCAGTTATTAGGCTATCTTCTAGAGAATTTTTAGTTTAATATTGTTAGTTAAAATGAGAATTTTTCTACTTTCTACATTTTGAAGCACTTAAAAATTACACTTGTTCAGTTATATTAAAAATTTTTATTTTTAAAAAAGTTAACTCAAATAAATGTTTAGAAATATCCAAGATCAGAATCAAATTCATTAATCTCAATAAAAAAGGCTATCTTTAATTATTAACAAGTTTAGGGGATTGGCTGTTAATAGTTATCAACCCATTACTGGTTTGGGTTGATAACTATAACAAACCCACAGCATGGGTTCGTTAAGGGAAAGTCTTGTCTGACAAATTTGATAGGATATTATGATGTGGTTACAAAGGAACTGGATGCAAAAAATAATTTTGATATCATATATTTGGATTTCAGGAAAGCTTTTGACACAGTTGCGCATGGAAGACTATTGTACAAATTGGAGCAGAATGGTATTAAGGGTAAGTTGCTACAATGGATAAAAGGATGGTTAAGTGGGAGAAGACAAGAGGGTGGTAATCAATGGATGCTGCTCTTCGTGGGCTAATGTTATTAGTGGTGTCCCACAGGGTTCGGTGTTAGGTCCACTGTTGTTTTGTATATTTATCAATGATATTGATGAAGGTATATCAGGCTTAATGTCGAAGTTTGCAGATGATACAAAGGTTGGCAGGGTTGTTAATGACAGTGTGCTACTGCAACAGGATCTAGATAATTTGGGCAGATGGGCTAAGAAGTGGCAACTGAAGTTTAACCTTGAAAAATGCAAAGTACTGCATATGAGTAGAAGTAACCCCAGAGAAACGTACCAACTGTGTGGTACTACACTTGGTGTAGTACTACACAAGGTGGTAGAAAATGAAAAAGACCTGGGAGTAATTGTGCAGTCAGATATGAAGTTTTCTGAGCAATGCAGACAGGCTGCCAGGGCAGGTCATGGGGTTTTGTCAATGATATATAGGAATTTTGCTAGCAGGGAGAAGGAGGTTATTGTCCCTCTGTATAAGGCAATGGTCAGGCCACGCCTTGAGTACTGCGTACAGGTCTGGAGGCCTCATTTTAGGAAGGATGTAGATTTACTTGAGCGTGTGCAGAGAAGGGCAACAAGATTGGTGAAGGGAATGAAGGGATCCTCTTACCAAGAGAAGCTTAAGTTCTGCAAATTGCAGTGGCTGGAGACCAGGCACCTGCGCGGTGATCTGATTGAGGTGTATAAGGCCTTGAATGGGTTGAGCACGCTGAATTCTGATGGGATTCTTCCACTTGTTCAGATTACAAACCTAAGGGGCATAAATTCAAATTAAGAAAAGACAGATGTAGAACAGATGTGCAGAAATTTGCCTTTAGTCAGTGGGTGGTTAATTGCTGGAATAAACTTCCATCTGTCGTTGTGAAAGTTGATAGGTTGAATAAATTTAAGGAGGAACTGGACAGGCATTTGGAGGGAATGGTATGATTTTTTTTTTTTTTGGCTGATGCTGCATAAGCTCATACACTTGCTTTCTTGCATCACATGCCACTACTACTACTACTATTACCACCTATGGATTCAATTATAGCTAATTGCAATCAGCCCTGCAATTTGTATCAAAAATTCAATATTACATTATGAAAATTCAACCAAAAAAAAAAAAAATAAAGCATCAATTTATTTTAAATATATTTATATAAATATGAAAAACAGATCATTCTTGGCAATTTTCTTACTTCCTCCATTAAAAATGGAAAGTATTCTATTTCTAAATGTGTTCTAATCTGTGACCACCTATACATCCAAAACTGTTTCTCAACACAGGTTGTTCTTTTACTAAGCTTCTCAATAATTAAAGATAATTTTCAAATTAAATCAAATGTGTTCATTTTTAAATCAACAACTGGCATTTAATTTCAATGGCATAATTTTTTTTAACTTCATCAGAATTTATGGTATATTATATATGATTATAATTTATATTTTGAAATTTTTGTTGGAAAACTAAATATATATACCTAGCAAGCAGATTTACAGCACCACTTTTTGTACGTGGAGGGAAGAATTCAAGTGAGAAAAACTTATCGCCATTCTCTATTCGCCGATGAATCCGATCACATAATGAAGTATAGCTTCCTTCTGGAAGAGGTGATGATGAACGAGATACATCAGGAGATGAATCAGTACTTGAGGTACAGATGTCTGAAAGTTCACTGGATGTTGTAGAACATGCCGAGTCTGAACTTGACTTCCTCACCATGACTGCTTGCAATAAATACTAAGATACCTACAAATAAATCTATTTTATTATTATTATGATAAGACTGTCCTATATTATACCAATAAGACACACAAAGTAGTAATAGATAAATAATGTGTAATGGGGAGTGGGAAGATAAGATATATATGCACAACTTTTGTTAATCAAAATAACTCTATACAACTGTCTAAAACCTATAAAAGCAGAGTTGGTACTACCCACTAGGCCACCAGCACAGACCTAGGTCACCAACGTCAGATCTGGAGTCATCTGCACATTTCACTCCACACTTGCTCCTATCACATGGCATATCATGACATGACTATACCACCTCCTCTTCCAGCCCTCCATCCACTTCATGTCACCTCCATCGCGCTGTTGGCCTCACTTTTCTCTAAGTTAACCTGACTTCCCTTCCCACTCCAAAGTGTCATAAATGGCTGTATAGCAAAATACTGTACATTTTAATAAAGCACTCTTTCTCAACAGATGACCTGATCTGTTGACCAGGTCATCTGTATGGTATATTGCAGGGGCGGCCAACTTAATTTGTGACGTGATCTACTTTTTTTCTTCAAAATGTGCCACGATCTATCAACTCAAGAATTTTATTGCACATAATTAAAAAAGTTAATCAAAACATATTGAAAAATGTTGTTTATAAATTTTAAAATTAAATATAATTCAGAATTCTTATTTTAAATTCATACGTATTTAAATTTTTAATTTATGTGATGTTTGTGTCTTCATGTCATCTGCCAATCTTTCAAAATCTGGGATATGCTGTGATAAGGCCAACCATAAAGAATCTTCTGTATGCAAGTCTGTAAGAATAGAGCGATTCTTCGTCTTTGTTTGTTTCAAATATGAAAAAGCCGATTCACATAGATAAGTGGAACAAAAACAGGAATTTAAAAGTTCACTGCATTTTTTTACATTTGGGTACTTTTCTAGGCAAACATATTTCCAAAAGTCTTTTTCTGATGGTCTGGCTTTTAGGAAGATATTGTTTTGCAATGTAATAATCTCATTTTCAAGTAATCAGTGATTTTTTCTGCAATTTGTTTAGTTTCTAAGTTGACTTTAAATGAATAGGAAATATATTGAACAATGTCTTCAATTTTTTCAAAATCATCCACAACTTTCTCAATTTCAGAAACATATTTCTCATTATTAAATTCAAAAACAGGATATTTTTGCAAATGATCTTGCATATCTGCAAATTGATTGAAATTTTTTTTTCTTCTTTGAGATCCTTAGCCATTGCCAAAAATTGATATTTATATGCGGAAATACTACTAATCACGTCACCCACATTTTTATTTTTTTCTCGTAATTCCAAATTCGGATCACTTAATTTACTGGTAAAATCTGCCAAAAAAAGCAAATTCACACAACCACTCCGTACCTTGTAGCTGCTGATAATCATCTGCCCTTCGATCAACAAATTTTTAAATTTCATTCAGCAAATTTCAAAATCTCCACAAAACTTACTCCGACTCAACCACCTCACATCCGTGTGTAATATTGGATTTGGTTCATTTTCATCGAGCTGCATTTTGAAAATTCTCCTTTGACGAGATTGTCCTCTGATAGAATTCACGATTTTAAAAACTATATCCATAACACTTTTAGTATTTAATATTTTGCTGGCTAAACACTTGTTGGTGAATGATACAGCAGTAACTCAAAAAAGCTGGGAATTCATCATCCTTTTGGCACAATGCAATGAATCCATTAAGATGCCCTGTCATTGCTTTAGCTCCATCTGTTGTTATTGATACGAGCTTAAATAGTGGTAATTTTATTCTTTTAATAAAATTTTTTAATGCATTAAATATATCACAACCTCTAGTCTTTCTTTTAACGAAACCATACCCAGCAGTTCTTTTCTAGTTGAAGAATCATCGAAAACCATACGAATAAAAATGAGCAATTGAGCAGTATCACTGGTGTCTGTAGATTCATCCAGTTGTAAAGAAAAGGACACACAATTAGTAATATGAGCACTCAATTGTTTGATCACATTTTTACTCATTTTTTCAATGCGTTGCATCACAGTATTTTGAGATAATTGCAGATCTTAAAGAGCACTTTTAATTTCATTTTTGTTCTTAAAATTTTCAAAAAGAGAATCTGTTATTTCTAAAAATGTCTTTGATGAAATGACCATCAGAAAATGGTGCAATTTTTTGAAAGAAGATGCCTTTAAAAGATGCTACAGTTACTGATTTAGATTGTAAATTAGATGTCACGAACAAATTTTGTTGTGGGAATAATCTGGATTTAGGTTCTTTTAATTTATTTTTTCTAAGGTCTCCATTAGACAGAAAATCCGATTGGTATTTACCATGCATTAAAGTGCCTTTCTAAATTTCCTTTTTGGGTCTAGCCAGGGAAGCATTGCAAATCAAAAAACATTTTTCTTTTATCATTACAAAAAAGTATTCTAGTTCCCACTCTTGATGAAAATGATATGTTTTACTCTTTTTTGTAGTATTCATTTTAAATTAAATGGTATTAAATGGGATTAACGTCCAGTTTTTAATATTAAGTAAAGGTAAATAAGAATTCGACACACACACTATGCTTTCCATAATGTTTTTTTTTTTTTTTTTTTTTGATTTGGTAGTTGTTGGCGCATCAGCTTCTATGGCCATATTGCCAAGGTTTTTGCAGTACTTTGATCCAGGTTTTTGCAGTACTTTGATCCAAGCCCGAGGCGGAATCGAACCCGCGACCTTGGGTTGCCAGGCAGGTACTTTACCCACTCGACTAGCCCGGTCGGCTTTTCCATAATGTAACTCAGTGAATTTTCACTAGACAAGCCCAACGAAGTTATGCTATTAGTTAAGAAACACAAAATCCAAGGAAGTACAGCCAGTCGACATGGTGGACAGAGCAGTGTCCAGTCAGTTTGGTGTGATATAAGCACTTGGAAAGAAAAACTGAGTGTAGGAGTGTGTTATAGGCCTAATGACTCTGATGAGTATAATAATCAACTGTACAGAGAAGTAGAGTGGTATATCAGAATATCCGAGTGTCTTATAAGGGGAGATTTTAAATTCCCAGCTATTGACTGGAATTTGTGGGTTGTTCACTGGCACACTAGCAAGGCTTTTGGGAATTTATTGGATGCTTGTTTTCTACAGAAGCATGTTTGGGAGGCAAATAGAGGGAGTAATACTCTTGATTTGATTATCAGTAGTGATTCTTCATGCATTAAGAATCTGCAGATAATGGAACCAGTAGGTGGCAATGATCACAGTGTGCTGAAGTGGGATTTACTCAAAGAGGTAACTACCATCAGGGGTAAAGGGAAGGGTTTTGAATTCATAAAGGTGACTATGATGGTCTGAGACAGTATTTAAAGTCTATATAATGGAACAACTGGTGTGTTACCAACAGCAAATTCAAAATTGGAAGCATTCAAAAAAATTAATCATGGAAGCTTCAAGGCTTTTCATACCAACTAAGAAATATTGTTCAAGGTTTAGGCCTAAATGGACGTCAGATGAACTAATGAGACGTGTGTCAAAGGGAAAAAATGCATGGGATGCATATAAATTAACAGGTGACATGGAAGCCTGTGATAGATATAAGCTAGTCTGTAATCAAGTCACAAAGGAGGTTAGGTAGGCAAAAGCAGATTATGAGAAATCTTTGGCACAAAGCAAAGAAAAACAGCGAAAAGTTCTTTACTTATGTAAACTCTAGAAGGAACAGGATGAATCAGATTAGTCCACTTGCTAACCCCGGGGGCTCACATCTGGTGAGTATGAGCTTGACGAAGCCAGGGTCCTGAGCTGGATATCATCATTCTTCTCTTTCTTGGTGATTACCTTCTACTTTTCTCTCTCAGGGTAACTCGGGAATTTTTTTTTTTTTTTTTTGCTGGTGCAGCATAAGCCTCAGACTTCCTTGCACTTTATAGATAATAATAATAATATCGATGGTTCAACTGTTGATGATCCTGCTCAGGTAGATAACAAACTAAATGAGTATTTTGCATCTACATTCACACATGAGGAGATTGTGGAGGAGAAATTGTTGAAGATAAACATAAGAAAGGCACCTGGGGGTGGATGTGATCTATCCAGTTATATTAAAGGAGGCAGCAAAGGAAATAAGCAAACCCTTAGCCATAATTATGAGAGCTTCCTTGGACTCGGGGAAGTACCCATGGACTGGAGATGTGCAAATGTGACCCCAATTCACAAAGGATGATCAAAGACCGACACAAGTAATTACAGACCTGTTAGTTTAAATTCTGTTCCAGGGAAATTAATGGCAGCACTGTTAAAGAAGCAATGCAGGATCATCTAGACTCCAATTATAGCTCGGACACAGCATGGGTTTGTTAAGGGTAAGTCTTGTCTGACCAATTTGATTGGATACTATGGTGCAGTCACAAAGGAACTGGATGCAAAGAATAATTTTGATATCATATATTTGGATCTTAGAAAAGCTTTTGATACTGTTGCACATGGAAGACTGCTGCACAAATTGGAGCAGTGTGGCACTGGAGGCAAATTGCTACTAGAGATAAAGGGATGGTGGAGTGGAAGAGGACAGAGAGTGGTAATCAATGGACACTGCTCTTCATTTACTAATGTTATTTATAGAGTCCCCCAAGGTTCAGCGTTGGGTAATTGTTGTTTTCTGTATTTATTAATGATATTGATGATGGTATATCAGGCTTAATGTCTAAGTTAGCAGATGATACAAAGGTCAGCAGGATTATTAATGAAACCAATGACAGTATGCTACTGCAACAGGATCTAGAAAAGTTGAACAGATGGGCTGAGAGGTGGCGACTAAAGTTTAACATTGACAAATGTAAAGTACTGCATATGGGAAGCAGTAACCCCAGAGTAACATATCAGCTGTGTGGTACTACACTGACAGTGGTAGAGAATGAAAAGGACTTGGGGGTAATTGTTCAGGTAGATATGAAGTTTTTTTGAGCAGTACATATAGTCTGCAAGAATAGCTCAAGGTGTCTTGTCAATGATATATGGGGATTTTTCTGGTAGGGATAAGGAGGTGATTATCCATTTGTATAAAGCAATGGTCAGGCCACACCTTGAGTATTGAATACAGGTCTGGCGGCCTCATTTTAAGAAGGATGTAGAGGTGCTTGAATAAGTACAGAGAAGGGCAACAAGATTAGTGAATGGAACGAAGGGTTGCTCTTACAAAGGAAGGCTTAGGTTCTGCGGATTACAGTGTCTGGAGACTAGTCACCTGTGAGGTGATCTGATTGAGGTGTATAAAGCCTTGAATACTTTGAGCATGCTCCATGCTGACGGGATTCTTCCTCTTGCTCAGAATAATCACCTGAGAGGGCATAAATTCAAATTGAGGAAAGACAGTTGTAGCATATATGTGAGGAAATTTGCCTTTAGTCAGCTGGTGGTTGATTGCTGAAACAAACTTCCATCTGTCGTTGTTGAAGTTGATAGCTTAAATAGATTCAAGGCACAGCTAGACAAATATTTGGATCAAATGGATGGGTGAAATGAGAAGAATTTTTTTTTTTTTTTTTGGTGTAAACTTGTTTTCTTGCATCATATGCCTTTACTAATGCTAATAATGCTAACAGCTGTGCAGCGACAAGAGTAGTCACTTGGTTCAACGCACTAATGTAGCTACCCTTTTTTGGGCCCGGAGGCAAAGAACATGTTTGGGCCCCTAAAGGACTCTGGCCCAGAAGCAATTGCCTTGCCTGCCTACATGGTAGCTATGCCACTGATTCAACGGTTTTGTAATAAGTGCATGCAGTAGGGTGTATAATAATAACATTTAGATTTTCACTAATCTATTTTTTATATATATTTAAAATTCATCATGATCGACCGAAATTAAAACCGCGATCGACTGGTAGATCGCGATCAACTTGTTGGCCACCAGTGGTATATTACAACATACACTGCAACAGATTCTGTCATGAATAGGGTTTACAGTGGGAGCAGGAACATTGACACTGGACATCTGAAGAGTGGTAAAAGATTGTCCAGCCTGGATATGACAACAGCAGCATAAAAAATGTACCTGTCATGCCAGACTGGTGGTGCAAGTGTGACGGAGTGGAGTATTTTTGTGGTACACATTAGGTTCCCTAACATTAGCAGATCAATGGAGGTGCATCCAATTGATGTTGGTGTGAAGTAAGCACTGGGAAAGGAAAAATGAGAGTAGGTGTGTGTTATAGGCCTAATGAATCTGATGAGTATAATGAGCAATTTTGCAGAGAAATAGAGTGGGCCAGTAAATCAGAATGTCTTATAATGGGGGATTTTAACTTTCCAGATATCGACTAGAACTTGTGGTTGGTCACTCGCACACTAGCAAGACTTTTGTGGATTTATTGGATGACTGTTTTCTACAGCAGCATGTTCGAGAGACAACCAGAGGGAGTAATACTCTTGATCTGATTATCAGCAGTGATTATTCATGCATTAAGAATTTGCAGATAAAGGAACCACTAGGTGACTGTGATCACAATGTACTAATGTGAGAATTACTTAAAGAAGTAACTACCATCAAGGATAAAGGGAAGGGCTATTGCTTTCGTAAAGGTGACTACAGGGGTCTCAGACAGTTTTTAAAATCTGTACAGTGGGATCAACTGATGATGTTACCAATGTTGAATTCTAAGTGAGAAGCCTTCAGGGACTTAATTTTGGAGACTACTAGGCTTTTCATTCCAACTAAGAAATACTGTTCATGGTCTAGGCCTATATGGATGTCAGACAAACTAATGAGGCTAGTGGCATTGAAGAAAAATGTATGGGATGCATATAAAGTACCACGTGACACAGAAGCCTATGGCAGATATAAACTAGTCTGTAATAAAGTCACAAAGGATGTTAGGCAGGCGAAGGTAGATTACGAGAAATCCTTGGCAAAGGATGCAAAGAGTTCTTCACTTATGTAAACTCTAGAAGGAAAGGGATGAATCAGATTGGACCACTTAACACAGATGGCTTGACTATTGACGATCATGCTCAGGCAGCTGATAAACAATGAGTATTTTACATCTACATTCACACATGAGGAGTTATTCAATGAGGGGAGTGCCAGAAGTTTATCAAATGCTAACAGAGAGCTAAGTGATTTTATAATAACTGAGAGCAAAGTGGAGGAGAAATTGTTGAAGTTAAACATAAGGAAGGCACCTGGGGTGGATGAGATCTATCCAGTTATATTAAAGGAGACAGCAAAGGAAGTAAGCAAACTCTTAGCCATAATTATGAGAGCTTCCTTGGACTCAGGGGAGGTCCCCATGGACTGGAGGTGTGCAAATGTATCACCAATTCACAAAGGGGTTCGAAAGGTGACACAAGTAGACCCAATTAGTTTAACTTGTGTTCGGGGAAAAAATAATGGAATCACTGGTTAAAGAAGCATTGCAGGATCATCTAGACAAGACTGCAGTAAAAGTTAAGACACAGCATGGGTTTAAACTGTAAAGGGAGGTCTTGTCTGACCAATTTGTTTGGATACTATGATGTGGTCACAAAGGAACTGAATGCCAAAATTAATTTTGATATTATATACTTGGATTTCAGGAGAGTTTTTGATACTGTTGCACATGGAAGATTGCTGTACAAATTGGAGAGATATGGCATTAAGGGTAAGTTGCTACAATGGATAAAGGGATGGTTGAGCGGGAGAAGGCAGAATGGTAATCAGTGACCCTGCTCTTCGTGGACAAATGTTATTAGTGGAGTTCCCCAGGGTTCAGTGTTGGGCCCATTGTTGTTTTGTATATTTATCAATGATATTGATGAAGGTATATCAAGTTTAATGTCCAAGTTTGCAGATGATACAAAGGTTGGCAGGATTGTTAATGACAGTAAAAACAGTATGCTACTCCAACTGGATCTAGATAAGTTGGACAAATGGGCTGAGAAGTTGCAACTGAAGTTTAACATTGACAAATGCAAAGTACTGCATATGGGTAGCAATAACTGAAGAGAACTGTACCAACTACACTCAGTGAAGTGGAAAGTGAAAAAGACCTGGGGGTGATTGTGCAGTCGAATATGAAGTTCGCTGAGCAGTGCAGAGGGGCTGTCAGGGCAGGTCATGGAGTCTTGTCAATGATATATAGGAATTCTGCTAGCGGGGTCAGAGAGGTAATTATCCCGTTATATGAGGCAATGGTCAGACTACACCTAGAGTACTGTTTACAGGTCTGGAGGCCTCATTTTAGGAAGGATGTAGAGTTTCTAGAATGAGTACAAAGAAGGGCAACAATTGGTGAGGGGAACAAAGGAGTGCTCTTACCAAGAAAGGCTTAAGTTCTGCAAATTCCAGCACCTGGAGAGTAGGTACCTGTGAGGTTGATTGATTTTTGATTTTTTGTGGCGCAAAAACAGCAAGGTTATAGTGCGCCATGAAAAGGTTAAAATTCAAGAAAGATGGGACGTAACTTTTAAAAAGATTATTTCATCGAAAAGTGCATATATATACAGGCATATCAATAAATGAAATCAGTACAATGATAAAAGCAAATTGTATATTTCATATGAGTGTATATAAATTAATTGATTTTAAAAATTTAAAAACTGCTGACATTGTAATTGTCATTTAAAATCTGACTGAGTGTATATGGCTCAGTCAGTGGATAAAAGCAGGAAAACGAGCATTTCTAAAATTGGTACAGTGACATAAAATATGTGGAAATTTGTGTAAAACGGATAAAATGGTGTCACACTGCTTGCACATCAGCCCTCAGCAAAAAGAAGTGTGTCAGATGACAGTGTCCTATGTGGAGCCGAGCAAGAACAACTTCCTCTTTGTGATCCCTGCATAAGCTGGACCACCAAGGATGGATCACAGGCTTAATTCGACATAGTTTGTTTGGAGTAACCAGGCAATGCCACGAATCTTGCCACTTAGAATGTAGGTTACTACAGATTACTTGCCTGTAGTCTGTATAGGGGACTAACAGGTCAAGATTATCCGTCAGGGCTGCCGTGTCAACCAAATCATTTCCTCTAATCCTGATGTGATCCAGCAGAAGCAGACATCAAATCCACCTGCACAGAGGTGTATATTATCTGCTGAATTTGGGACAGGGTTGGATGATTAGTGTGTGATGCTGTTGATAAAGCCTGTAGTGCACTCATTGAGTCAGCATATATAATACACCACTGGTATTGGTGATTTCTTATGTGATCTAGAGCTAACTCTATAGCATGCAGCTCTGCAGTGTAAATGCTGCAGTAAAGGGGTATCTGCTCTGATATAGTATTATTTGAAAAAACAGCAGCAGATCCCACATACGATTCTGACTTCGAACCATTTGTGTAAACTGGTAGGAAGTCAGTATGTTCTGCACGGTGTTGTGAACAGAGTTGAAGGTAGACAGAAGACAGAGTATTGGACATCGTCGCAATCTTGAACGAGAAGTCACATGCTGGTATTTGCACGTGCCAGGGTGGAGGGGGGGGGGCTGCATTGATGATTGAGCAACCTTGTCTACCGATATGTTAAGCTCATTGAGTAGCTCTTGAACACAAATGCCAAATGGGAAATTAGTGGTCCGTCTTGTGTTATAAAGATCTGCCCATTGTGGCTCAAAAATGGATGTCCATGTGGGGTGATCTGGCAGGAATTTCAGCTTGAAGGCATATTATAGAGACAACTACATTCATCGAAGCGACAAGGATGGTACATTTGCTTCGACATACAGACTTTGGACAGTCAATGTTCTGAATGCACCAGTAGCAATACGAATGGCTTGATGAGGGATGGGATCAAGCCAACGAACAGCGCTATTTCTAGCAGATGGATATACCTGAGACCCATAATCTAATTTTGAGCATACTAGTGCACGGTATAGACGGAGTAGAGTGCATCGGTCTGTGCCCCAAGAGGTAGAGGAGAGAGCGGAGAATGTTAAGCCCTCTCGTGCACTTTGTGCGTAGCTGATGAATGTGTTGGACAAATGTCAGCTTTTTGTCAAAAATGAGTCCCAAGAATTTGATCTCAGATATAACTGGAATGGCGCTTTGTCCAAGTCGTAATTCAGGCTCAGGGTAGAGGTTACGTTTGCGGCAAAAATGGACGTAAATGGTTTTCTCCAGTGAGAACCTGAAACAATTGGCCGTGGCCCAGGAGTTAAGATGGTCAATAGCTTGCTGCAGCTGTCTCTCAATAACCCTCATATTGCATGATTGAGAAAATATGCACTTGTGAGGTGATCTGATTGAGGTGTATAAGGCCTTGAATGGCTTGAGCAAGCTGAATGCTGATGGGATTCTTCCTCTTGCTCAGATTAAGAACCTGGGGAGGCACAGATTCAAATTGAGGAAAGACAGTTGTAGAATAGATGTGTGGAAATTTGCTTTTAGCCAGCGGGTAGTTGGTTGGTGAAACAGACTTCCATTTTTTGTTGTGGAAGTTGATAGCCTAAATAAATTTAAGGCTGAGCTGGACAGGCATTTTGAATGAATGGAGGGGTGAAATGGGAGGGTTTTTTTTTTTTTTTTTGGCTGATGCTGCATAAGCTTGCTTTCTTGCCTCTACTAATGCTAATGTTTGAATACCATAGCCTACTTGATAATATTGTTGTCAACTAAATGTTTTTTTTTTTTTTTAACTTCAATCTTTCACAGAATATACCAAATCAGAAGAAGAAAAAGCAATATACAATTAGATATACAAATATAAAGATAAAACATCAATAACATAATACATCCAAATCTGCAACTCAGTCTGCATGCCCATAAATTATCCATCTGGTAATGGTCACTTTCAGCAGGATAACATGCCATGTCACAAAACACAGATCATTTGGGAATGACTCAAGGGTGGCTTTCTCTCCATTAACCTGCTTGGTTAACAGCTCTGAACCCAATAAAGCATCTGAGGGGGAGGTGAGGTGGAATAAGCCATTAAATGATGGCAGGGATCCACTGTGGTCCAATCTCAAACAACTGTGTGGTGCTATCAATGCTTCATGGGCTAGTGTCCCTGTGGAATGTGTTTAGCACCTCATGGAAAATGGTCACCCAGATGTCCAAACCCGTATAACTTGAGACTGTTCCAAGGGTTAAAGGAACCACTCACTATTAGGTTGATGTACCCAATAAACTGGCCATCCAGTATATAATATAATATTAATAATATGCAGAATAGTAATTTTATTTCTCTATTACCTTTTTGAGATATGAGAAAACTATTAGATGTATTCTGCCATGGGCCCTGCCACCCTAACAAAACCATGAGACATTCCTCTGATTTGGGAATGGCTCAAAGAACTATCATATGCCTGGTCTGCCAACATGGGAAGGGAAGTCAGGGGCCTAGTAGTACAAGGGTCATTTGGCAATCTGACAGGGAATTTATAATTTTGCCTCTGCTCTAATTGCAGAAAATTGTACATGACTATGAAAATATTTTGACTTTAAATGTGTTCAGGAATTAGCCTAGCCTAGAATTCATTTCAAATGTGCATGCCAAATAATGAGCACATGTTAACAAAGTTTCAAAGGGGAAGGACAGTTAGATGACATGTGGGTGAATATGTCTGTCCATGTAAGGCCAGGAATTAAACATCTCTAAGTTGACAGTGAGCTGAAGAGAAAAAATTCCACTAAACCCAAGAAATTATATTAAACCTATCAAGAAATTACTAGATTGGTATAAAATACACTGATGGAAGCATGCCCTAAGACAGCCAATTACCTCATCTTGCCAAAATACTACACACATGACACACTGACATGACGCAATGCACACCAAACCTGGCCTGTGGATCAATGGAAATGTCTTGTGAAATGACATATTACATGAATGCTTCATGTTCTTCTAGTGTGGCATTTGCATGTGGAGCATGCTGTGGAGAACAATTATTATCTGGCTGAGTTGTTCCAGTCTTCTTCCTCTGTGAAGCTGGAAGAAAGAGGTATCATGGTCTGGGAGAGTTTCACGTGGTATGGAATATGTTCATTGATCACAGTGTACACAGTACCATACATGCATCCTACATTGATGTTTTGGACAATTCCATAAAACTGCTGCCAAAATTGGAAAATTTATGGAAGCAGCTCTTATACCTTCCAACATGACAGTGCGCCATGTCACAAAACAAGAGTACAAATATGTGATCTGAAGAGAACAATATCGAGACATTTCAGTAACCAACAAAGAGACCAACCTGAGCCTAAATCAAAATCTTCGGAGTGAATTGTAAAGCAGAATCAGGAAAAAGTCAAGACAGCTTTGTTTGTTAGTGGAGTTCAAGAACACTTTAACCCATAATCAGTCATGTGGGGTTTATTCAACCCCAACAATATTTCAGCAATTTGTGCTTCACTGTTCCATCCACACAAACTCCTAACAGCTGTTTTTGAACTTGTTTTCTTTGAATTCTCTGCAGAAGATTCAAAAAGTGCCTGTTCATTATCACACAAATAGGAAAATTTCGAGATTGAATTAAACTTGATTATGAGGACTATTCAATAAAGAATGATCGTAATTTTTCATGAACAATCATACTACTTGCTATTTCTAGCTGAGCATCAAAATTTAAAACCAAACCAAGCTGCAACACATATCAATTGACCAGTTGCCTTGTGCACACAATGACCTTGGCAGTCGGTAAAGTTTATGCCTGTTCAGTTTTAACTACATAAAAATGGACATAACATGACATGCGAGGAACAATACGCTGCTCTCAGATTTTGTTTCCATCTCAAGAAAACATCAACTGAAGCATATGAAATGTTAAAAAAGGCTTATGGTGAATCTACACTTCCATATAGCACAGCTCACAGGTGGTTTTAGAATATTTAAAGATGGATATGATTCAATCACAAAAATCGGCGGTCGTGGAGCACCAACCATTGCTGTCACCACAGAAACCATAAACACTGCTTCTGTTGTTGTTGTTTGGTTTTTAGGAGCATTAGCAACTAAGGCCATATTGCTCCGAGAATATGCGGTGGTCATTCCCTGACCTTTCCGCATCCTCCGTATTTGGTGGTGACGGGCTCGAACCCCGGTCTAATCAAGAAGCGTGTGCTACGCACTGCTGCTCCTTCCCATCTGGCTACGGATGCGCCCTCACTGCTTCTGTAATTGTGAGAGAAGATTGTTGTATAACAGTAAACAGCTGGCAGAGATGTTGAGAATATCAGTGAGAAGCATGCATGGTATTCTCCATGACCATTTGCATATGACACATTTGTGCACGCTGAGTTCCAAGACTACTTACACCTGAACGACAGGAAATTTGCATGGTGATTTATCAGGAGCTGCAAAAAATGGTTACTGAAGATGATGTGGTACTGCACATGATAATAATGGCAAATGAGACATGGCTGCATCATTTTGACTCAGGGCATAAACAACAAAGCTCTGTTTGAAAGTCTGTCATTGCCAACACCAAAAAAAGCAAAAGTTGTGGCTTCTGCATGAAAGGTTATGGTCATCTTTTTTTTTTTTTTAACATTTTTATCAGCATGTTGTGCCATGTCATATGAGTGTTAGAGGACCTTACTACAGAACTGTACTGCACACTGTGCAGGATCACATTTGTTGCAAATAACCACAACTGCACACAGATGGGTGGATGTCTCATCACAACAATGTGAGACCTCACACTGCTCTTATTGTCATCAAATACTTAGCCAGCATTTATGTAAAATGTATTCTTTATCTGTCCAACAGCCACGACCTTGCTGTGACCCTGCAATTTTTTTTTTTATTTACACAGTTAAAGAAGGAGCTGCATAGAAAAAGTTTCCAGTTGTCAGAAGTTGTAAAGACATCAGAGGTGATTCTTAAACACATGTCAAAAAATAGCTTCCGCCACATTTTTGAAGAATGGCAGAAACATTGGAATAAGTGCATTTCATCATATGGGAACTACTTTTAAAAAGGACCATCAAAATATGGATGATCAATAAAGGTATGTTGTGAGAAAAAAAATTATGATCATTCTTTACCGAACAACCCTCCTATATGCATGTGTTGATTGACACGCATCATGTTGAGTTATTGATAGCATGTTCTCTTTACTGCCACAAACTTTCTCCAAATGGTAATGCTCTCTGACTTTGTGACATGGATGCTTTGTCTGGAATCAAACTGTTAACATGCGTGCTTCAAATTACATGCAGCGAGCACTCCTGTTACTGACAAGCTTGCATCTAATCAAAGTGCTCATCGAAGGACATGGTGTTTAAATTTGCATTAATTTTTCGCAGGACAGGTCTAAAAGGAGTTTTAATTTTCAAAAATTAATAAAAAAATATGTTCTTAATATAAAACAGATTTTTCTCATTTGTGTTCAGAAAAAAAAAATTAGTCGGCATCAAAAGAACAATTTTGGACTATATTGTGCTGATTTTTAAAAATTTCCCATGACTAGTTACAGGAAGAGTGGAGCATAATATCAGTTTTATACAGAAATTAGCAGAAAATCTCCTGCAATGAACTGAAGCAGTTATTATTACAAGGGTGAGCCAAAACATTGTTAATTACACTTATGTGAGTTATTTACACTAAAACATTAGAAAAAAATAATTAAACCATTATACAGTGCTCTACAGCTCTAATTCATTATATATTTCATGAAAATAGATTGATATATTTAATTTTACCAAATGTGGAAGGACAATTAATATAACATGTAAAGTACTGCATATGGGAAGCAGTAACCCCAGAGTAACGTATCAACTGTGTGGTACTACACTAGTAGTGGTAGAGAGTGAAAAGGACCTGGGGGTAATTGTGCAGGCAGATATGAAGTTTTCTGAGCAGTGCAGATGGTTTGCAAGAGTAGCTCATGGTGTCTTGTCAATGATATATAGGAATTTTTCTAGCAGGGGTAAGGAGGTGATTATCTCCTTGTATAAGGCTATGGTCAGGCCACACCTTAAGTACTGTATACAGGTCTGGAGACTTCATTTTAAGAAGGATGTAGAGCTGTTGGAATGAGTACAGAGAAGGGCAACAAGATTAGTGAATGGAACAAAGGGTTGCTCTTATGAGAAAGGCTTAAGTTTTGCAAATTACAGTGT
This sequence comes from Mastigoproctus giganteus, assembly GCF_048544385.1. NCBI lineage: Eukaryota > Metazoa > Arthropoda > Arachnida > Uropygi > Thelyphonidae > Mastigoproctus > Mastigoproctus giganteus. The sequence continues at coordinate 172,537,900 of NC_143576.1, forward strand.
CTGGAGACTAGGCACCTGTGAGATGATCTGATTGAGGTGTATAAAGCCTTGAATGGTTTGAGCATGCTCAATGCTGATGGGATTCTTCCTCTTGCTCAGAATAATCACCTGAGACGGCATAAATTCAGATTGAAGAAAGACAGTTGTAGGATAGATGTGCAGAAGTTTGCCTTTAGCCAGCAGGTGGTTGATTGCTGGAACAAACTTCCATCTGTCATTGTAGAAGTTGATAGCTTAAACATATTCAAGGCAGAACTAGACAAACATTTGGAGCAAGTTGATGGGTGAAATGAGGAAAGGTGTGTGTGTTTATTTTATTTTTTTTTGGCCGATGCTATATAAGCTTGCTTTCTTGCATCATGTTAGTTGGTTATTTGGTTTTTAGGAGCATTAGCAACTAAGGCCATATTGCTCCGGGAATATGCAGTGGTCATTCCCTGACCTTTCCGCATCCTCCGTATTTGGTGGTGACGGGCTCGAACCCCGGTCTAATCAAGAAGTGTGTGTGTGCTATGCACTGCTGCTCCTTCCCACCTGGCTATGGAGACGCCTTGCATCATGTGCCCTTGCTAATGCTAACATATTAGTAGAACTTTTAAGACTGTATGGTTGGGCTGGCTTCTCAATATAATAATAATAATGTATGATATGTTAATGTCACTAGCTAAATAATTAAAACATGGTCATTTTAAGCATTTAGCTTGATATAACATATAATATTGCATAATAAAAAATGGTGTTTGTGTTTCATTGCCATTTTCTTTGCTAAGTTATGGTAATAACTTAACTCCCTTTTTTTTTTTCCTTTTTTAATTACAGGTATTCCTTGCCAGTTGTGTGGGTCAGAGACTAGAAAAATGCTCGTAATAGGCAGTAAGTACTGGGTATCAAAACTGCTGCCAGCAAATATTTAAAATAATGGAAAAAGGGGTGTTACATTCCAGGCAAGTTGGAAAATACATAAATGCAATTTTAAACAATTTAAACAGGGAAAATTAGTAATGTAAATTATACATATGAAAATGTGAAAGTGTTTAAATTACCAATGAACTAAAAAAAAGATCAAATATGAACTGTGACAAGCTGGGATATGACAGGAGTGATCTGCTGACAGAAGAGCTGGATGCAGTGGTAGCAGAATGTTGTTCAAGAATTGCATGAGGAGCTGCATATCTTTCTTTATAAGTAGCAAGCTTATAAAAAAAACTCTATAAATATGCAGGATCCCAACCACTTGATATCCCAAAAATTCCCTAAATAACTGCTTTTGTACTTAAACAAATTTATCATTTTACAAGCATTTTTCCATAAATTTAAGAATATCATTACGATACAAAATTTAACATTTTGCAATTATATTTTAAATTCTCCTTGGAGCCCACTAGAAAATTACCTGGTGTCCCAATTGGCCCCTGGATCAAAGGATTTTTGAAAGTTACTGTTCCTGCTCCATTACTGTATTATTTATTATTATTTTTTTATTATTATTATTATTAGCCATACGGTGCAAGGAAGCCTGAGGCTTATGCTGCACCAGCCCAAAAAAAAAAAAAAACTTCCGGTACCCCGAGAGAGAGAGAAGTAGAAAGGAATCACCAAGAAAGATAAGAATGATGATATCCAGCTCAGGACCCTGGGTCTGCCAAGCCCATACTCACCAGATGTGAGCCCCTGGGGTTAAAATTTGGAAATAATGCAGAAGTAATGGGGCTCCAACAACAGCTTATCAAAAGTTACTTGGGCGGGAAGTTAGGGCTCACCTACTGCATCAACCTTGCATAAAAGAAGTCAATGCTAATACTTTTAACTTGTAATATTTATTGCATTTCAAAGCAACCTAACCATCACGAGCGTGGGCTCTGTTGCCATGTAATTTATTATTTATTTATCTTTTTTTTTTGTGTAGCTTTCTCTTTTCATGTTGGGATCCTCTATCAGTTTAGGCCTCCGGTGCAGTTGCACTATTGCACCACCACTGGATTTAACAGATTCGTAATTTCAAATATTGAAATTACGAATCTGTAAAATTGCATGGGACCTCGCCGATGCAATTTTTACCTACCCTACTTGTATTTCATACTTGTATTACTTTACGTCCCCTACTCTCTTTAATCCAGACTATTTGGATAATAAATACAAAAAAAAACAGCCGTTGAATGTCAAATTAAAATTTTAAATGCCGCCCCCCCCCATACTAGGATCTTGCATTAGAATAAACGAAAAAAAAATGAACTTGCCTCTATCTTGAAGTTCTGTACAACTAATTTTGTAATTTATATGCAGGGAAAAAATACTTTTTTCTGTATTTCTTTAAAAAATAAAAAAATAAAAAATGAATCGGTACGCACAACCATACACACGGAAAGACGTTTCAAATATTGAAGCTATGCTTTTCCATACGGCTTTTAACACAAAATTAACGAAATGTTTACTTCTACTTAGTATAAAGTCCATTAGTCAACCATACGCAGGTTAAAGAAAAAAAATAAAATTTCGCTTCACATCTTTCATGATTTAGATTTAAATGTTTCACACGCGTACAACAAATGCAACTTGATATTGCGAGCTTTATCGGATAAAAGCGAAATCATCTATCAGTCATTACCCAAGAACTACACTTAGCAATATTTTATTCAATGTTCAGTTTTGCGATTATAAATAAATCAAGCGTTTGTTTACATTTTTTATTATCCTAGTGGCTAAGGCAGACTGCTACCTACAGAGTAACTCCAAGCGCAGACCGTAGTAAAAACGAACTCTGTATATCAGCTATTGGCCTCCAAAGTAACGCAGTGATGTGAATTTTCTGTCAGGGCTAAGCTTTTGCTCCTAATTCAGATTACTCGGAGGTTGTTTAACTGACAACGTTTAGCAGTTCTTAGCGGGGTGGTGGGAAGCAAGAATGCGCATACACTTAAACACCCCCACACGGGTTGATTCTTGCGGACGTCACGGCTTCACTTCATGATGCAAGTTGTAACGTGTGCCAGAGGAATCTTTAACACATGAATCGAACGAAGTTAATGCTGGAGTCGGCATGCCGTCTCGGACGAGATTCCATGAAACAGCCATCCCGACTCTGAATTAGTGTGTACCACAGAGTAGGAAGATCTTACCCTGTGGCATGTACGGACAAGAGGCGGAGCATTAGTCTATTAACGTAGAGGGAACAGTATTTAAAGACTGGCGCCCCGGGCAAGGGCCCTGCTACCCCGGGCCTTAATCCGGCACTGTACGTCTGTAAATTGCGTGTATTCTGTGGTCGATTTGCTGTTTGCTTGACGAAAAACCCGAATTTCGGGGAGAAAAAAAACACACACTTTTTCTCGCCTGAAAAAAAAAAAAAAAAAAATGTCCTTGAAAATTCCTCGTGTTATCGACGGGATTTTAACTCCGGTCTTTTCCACCCGGTGTGGGGAGAATGGCGACTATACCAACGAGGGCACACATGATCACTCGTCGGAAATTAGATTGTAGGATTAACCGTACCAAAGACAAGTTACAATCAGAAGCATAATTAGGAATTTCGACGCCTTTTAATATTAAATGATTAAAATAATAATTAAATTAATATCCATGATAAGGTACTTTTATAGAAGAGGTTTTTATCATAATTGATTCAGATAACTGTTGTTATTTAGATAATAACACATTTCTAATATAAATTATAAATTCCGTTATTTTATGTCTTTATCTCCATTCGGCGCATACAATGAATGTATCTGTGACCTACGACTACGGCGCCTATAATGAATGTACCCTACCTGGATTACACTCACTATACCCTAGTCACGCCTCTGGTAACAAAGATATTAGCACAATTTCAATAACGCTCTGGGGTTAAAATTTGAATCCACCGTTTGGAAAAATAAAGCTACATCTCTGATAAACCCCTGCCAATTGCACTCGGCCAGGCATCATCACACTTTGCATCAGTTTAGCATGAGCATTACCGACTCTGATGCATGAGTCGCGATTTAGGCAATGATGCGTATCGTCTGAGCGATTAAGTGTACGAGGCCCTTTAAACCTGCTTCCGGTGCGAAAACTATCATACTGCCAGGTCGAGGGGGGGGATATAGAATTTAGAATTCATTTTTAAAAATATAATTCTAACTGCTATTACTTAAATAAATAAATGAATAATAAATTAATTACTATAATAAAGGCGTTCCTATTTAGTAATTATTACTTTTTTATAATTTAATTACAAAGGTTATATCGGATATTACTCTGAACTCTTATTATGGGATTTTAATGTGACCCTTATTGACTTGCAAAATTCACAGAGAACCTCACCATAGGGAACAAAATTTTTAAGTCAGCTAGATTAGATGATTGCTGTTGAAAATATATCAAGTAGGTAGGGGAAGTATTGGGGACAAGATATTCTAGATCAAAACTCACGATCCTGACAGTATCATAAGCAGTTTGCGCGCACAGTGGTAATTTTTTTTTTTTTTTTTTTTTTGAATATCATAAGCAGTGTTGAATCCGGGGGGGAGGGGGGTAACCGGGGGTGAGTTTCACCAAAACTCACCCCAGTGGAATAAAATCCCCCCCTCGGTGAAAAATAGTAATTTTTATTTAATAAAACACGAATTCAATAAATTTATGTCAAATAAACATAACACGAAAAATCAAATCAGTTAATGTGGTACATGGTGAAAATAAATCACTAAAATTCACAAGACGAAATTTTCAAAATAATTAAATGGGCAATATTTCTGGCTGCACAAATTGTAACTAAAAGTCACTATTTAAAGTCCGCATTTTCGTTTTATGGTTTTTCAGGTTCCATTTATTTTCACACGAACCATCTCTTGATAGTGTTTCACACAAACGGTCTACTTGTGACTAATTCTTTGTTTGTTATATTGCAAACAAGATTGCAGGCCACGAATAAGTTCGCATGAATTGGTTCCTGACAGATGCTATTGTAATTGTAATTATAAAGTTACCCGCGGCTTTCAGGGGAGTCTTCAGCCATTACCGCAATCGTCAGCAGTTTTGCTTTATGGTTTTCACATACCCTTTATTTATTTATTTATTTTTTTTCACAGCAAGTGTCTACTTGTGGCTAATTTTTCCTTTGTATACTACAAACAAGACTCACATCTGGTGAGTATGGGCTTGGCACACCCAGGGTCCTGAGCTGGATATCACCATTCTTCTCTTTCTTGGTGATTCCCTTCTACTTCTACTATCATATGGCTATTAAAAAAAAAAAAGACGGTTTGGTCGCAGCCTATGAACAATACATTTTCTATCCTTTTTATTATATATGCATCAGGGGCGGCTCGTTGGTAGGCACCACAGAACTGCAGCACTCCCAGCTTTTTAAATCCAAATATACAGTCAACGGAGTTACATGAAATTTTGTGAAGCACAATGCAACGCAATGAATATTTTTATTAACATGTCCCGCGTAATATACTCATCCTCTATTTCCAATAATCATTTCAATAATAAACGAATAAAAACACGAATTCGTTTTCAACTTTGAAGTGTAAGGTGGAACTGTGCGCTACGCAGTTCACATTTAGGCCCCGGTCGCTGAGTCAATGCTTAGTTGGCAGGTTCCCAATACGCAATTTTAGAGGTGATAAAACGAGTCAAAGGAACTGCGGAGCAAGCAGTGCCGATTTAAACAGTGCACCAAACTTGAATAAAAAAGTTATTACTCTATTTTCAACAAATAAAAACAGAATGGATTTTATTTTTAAATAAAATTTCGAGATTACCCAAGTCTGTTAATGGTAAGTGCCCAGTTAATGTTTTGTAGTATTTTTAACCTGCTTATTATTAGTATTATGATTACCATCTATGTCTTATAACCAAGGCAATTTAATGTAACTTTAAGAAGCAGCACCCCCATATATCAGAGTCACGAGCCGCCACTAATATGCATCTGTGCTGTAATATTGAAAGATTGCATGAAGATAAGTTTGCCGACCGTGCTAGCCGGGTAGGTAAAGTGCCTCCCTGGTAACCCAAAGGGTGCGGGTTCGAATCCCGCCTCGGGCTTGGATCAAAGTACTCCAAAAAAAAAAATCTTGGGAGGTGCATTATGGCCACAGAAGCCGATGCGCCAACAACTACCAAAAAAAATGAAGATGAGTTTAGAGGGCCCGAATGAGTTATCGGAAAAATTAATAAATGAAGTGATTGATACACATGCAAAGAAGAATAAGATTATTACAATACAGTACTTGCATGTTTCATTATAATTTATTTATATAATTTTTTTTTTTGCAAATTTTAATCGGTGATTTTCATATCATTAAACTGTGATTATTGTCAGTAATGTGGTTTTTGTGAACTGACTACAGTATTAGTATTTAGATGTTAAATAATAAATATTTCTTTTTGTTTCCTATTTTGTCTTCTCATATTCTCTTATTATAACATTCATAAATATGCATAATCTGTTGGTTGGTTGGTTTAGGGATTTATTAGGTGCATCGGCAACTATGGCCATAGTGCGCCACATAATCTGTATATTTATATTTATGCATATATATATATATATATATGCATATTATTCATAAATATAAAATATACAGATTTGTTTGTAACATATGCATATGTTACAAATATTAAATAATAATAAAAAATATACTACATATACCCCCCTGCCCGAAGTTTACACTCTCCCCCGGTGCAAACGGTCTGGATTCAACACTGATCATAAGGTTTATAGTATACAAACCACTAGCAGGAAGTGATTATGATTCGCTGAGGTGGATGCTGAAGAATGAGTTCCTCAATTTTAGAAAAGGGGATTATGACGGTAAAACACTACATGGTCTTTATCAACTGGCAGACCGTGAGGAGAATGAACACAAAATAATGATTGAATAAATTTAAAGCTGCTAATAGCAGAAGCCATGAATGCAAATTTTCGTTAATTTTCATTATGATAGCAGTGAAATATCACCATACAGTATATTTATCCGTAACAGAAGAAACTATGAAAGTAGTATAAATGGTATTGTATCTCATATTGTGACTACTCCTTCACAACGAGATACCATGTATTGCACTACCTCGAATATGTAACGCTTGTTGCAATCAACGTTGGGGTACCTATCCGCCCACCGATGATAGGCCAACAAGCCTTGAAACAATGCTGTCTGGGTGATGGTATCCCCCCTAGAATAAGTAACAATAGTCTTCTCTATTGGTTTTGAGGCAGTGGAATACATGGCATCTCGTGAAGGAGTAGTAACAATATGAGATACAATTAAATCGATGCCATTTATACTACTTTCTTAGTTTCTTCTATATGGTGATATTTCACTGCTATCTTTATAGTGTATTACCAATCCGTAACTTATTACGCCTTGTGCGTTTATTTTATTAGTATTAAATTTCATGTAATTGTGTTTTAACTTCTGTATTGTCTTTAATGGTCTCCATCGATACACTACTCTATTTGGTTATAGAGGAATTAAAGAACCAGCATTGGTTAAACTGATAAATAAAAAAATAAATAAAAATTTGACACGCTGAAAGTGGAGAGATGGATGAATAAGGATCTGTATCCTTATTCATCCATCTCTCTCTCTCTCTATTAAACTCTATATAAAAAAGAGAAGAATAAAAAAAAAAGATTAATAAAATAAATAAAAAAAAATTTGACACGCTGAAAGTGAAGAGATGGATGAATAAGGATCTGTATGGTTTAATAGAGAGAGAGAGAGAGAGAGAGTGAGTACGTGAGAGAGAGAAAAAAGGGACAGTTATGGAGCGATGAAAAGCTCCGAAGAATACAAATATGTAGTCATAATTTTTTCTGTAATAGTACCCCAGAGCCCTCCTGAGTAGTACTGTTGATATAATCACTGTTCTCCCCACACAAGGTGGAAAATACTTGAGTTCGAATCCCGTCAATGACGCGAGAAATTTTTATGGGTCTGTTTCACAATATGGCTGAGTTAGTCGGTCTCAGGTGAAGGTAGCATGGTTTTTTTCCTCCCTGAAACTCAGATTTTTCGTCCAGTAAACAGCAGATCGACAACAAAACACATGCAATTTACAGACATGTTATATGACGGAATATGACCTAAGTCTGATACGCCTAAACTCTACAACAACCAGTCTGTACACTAGAAATGTTCTTGTTTCTACTACGGCACGATTACCAGGTCCGAGAAGTTTACAGTTACTTATTTTGACAATAAACACAATCGTTAATCATATTTAAGGTTAACCACTGTAACGCACAAGCTTGAACTACTGCCCACTCAAATTTGTGTGCATAATTCCGATGGCCACTCGGCTACGTTGGGCCATTAGATTGGCAAAGGTTGACCTTTGCCAATCTAATGGCCCAATTAAATACGGCAATGTTTTTGTATTCTCCATTTTCTAAACTCCTCTGACTCTATGTGGCCATTCTGGGGTATAAACAGAAAATTTACTACTATTATTATTATTAAAGAGTAAAAGGGTTTTTTTTTTTTTTTTCAAATTCAGCTAATCCGTTGATCAAAAATAGCAGCTCGCCACTACATGAAATGATTTTAGATAATATTTGATATACATACAGAGTTTCATAACTAATAAACAAAAATATAAATATCTATGTTTATATTATCATACTTGTAGAGTGAATTAGTCAGAGATTTAGATTTCTAAATATATCCCGGAAGGCTATCAAAGGCCAAACACTTCTGTAAATGCAAGGTTGGAAAAACAAATTAAACTGACCAATAAAAAACAGTGGAAATTTCCGCTCATTCGTTGTGTGGGTGATTAACCGGAACTAATTAGTGAAATATTAAAAAAATAATAATGAAATAAAGTAAACAAAACAAAACATTCGCATCTACTTGCTGTGTGTGTAATACAAAAATAAATGGTAAATAAAATAATAATTATTTAGAAAATATTCACTCTATTTAGTTTATGCCTTATAAATAAATTTTCTATTTATACGCCGGGACGACCAAAGAGTCAGAGGAGTTAACAAGACAGACAGAATACAAGAAACAGCACCGTATTCAGCAGTCACGGTCTTGAACCCCTATCACTCAGGAACGTGTATTTATGCACCCGCGTGCCTGACCACTAGGCTACGGCGGCCCATTATTCACACACTAATAGGTGTGAACTAATATAAGATACTGAAGAGGCTGTACGACAACAGCATTGTATTTCGGTTCATCCGATACTTCGCTTCATAATCAAAATAAGCACAGAAGGTTGTCAGGTTACCTAACATTGTATTAATTAAACAATGTTCGATATGCAAAACAAATAATACTTTCTTCGATTAAGACGAAGTGTTAATACTTGGCATTGATCTCTCATAATATGAGGCTAGCACGAGTGTCATAGTATTTCACATTTCTAAAAAAAAGCATTCTATTTTACCTATATTGCAAATGTAATGTTTTCTGGATGCACAGGTGTATGGTAGATTTAGAGGACCTTTCTACCTTTTGTTATAATTATAATTATGTTTTTCTCTCCCCGCCCCGGTTATTCATGGTCTCCGCATCCAGTTTAAGCCCCGTCCTCTTGGGTAGCACAGTTGATATAATCATTGTCCTCTCCACACCTGGCAGAAAAGACCTGAGCTCGAATCCGTCAACTATGCAAGGAATTTTTATGGGTCTTTTTCACAACGTAGCTGAGTTAGTTGGTCTCAGGAGAGGGTACCATGGTTTTTTCTTCCCGAAACTCGGTTTTCTCGTCTAACAAACAGCAAATCGATCATAAAACAAAAAATACACAAATATATTTTATATGAAGTAATATGGCCTAAGTTCCCCCAAAACCCTCAGGGCTAACTCGAGGGTATATGGCGGCCCTAGGCCCTCCCGCCGATGCAAAGATTTCCTTATTTTAGAATGATTAATTTTGATTACAGTGTAGGTTAGGGCTAGAACCTCAGGTTATGTACAGAGTTAACTAGCATACAAGTTAGTGCAATAACATAATTTCTGTACATAGCAGCCAACTACTTAAGTAGTTATATATTGGCATCATTAAATATATCTCATGTTGTGAATACCTTCACAACGAGTTGCCATGATATTGGTACCTTGGAGCCCACCCACTGATGAGGAGCTAATAAGCTCCGTACCGGTGCCGTATGGGTGATGGTATCCGCTGAGAATAAGTAACAATAGTCTCCTGTGTTGTTGTTGTTGTTGTTGTTGTTGGTATTTGGCTTAACGACACAAGGGCTACTGAGGCCAAATTGTGTCTGCTCATAGTTTATTCAGGGACTCATATCTGGTGAGTATGGGCTTGGCAAACCCAGGGTCCTGAGCTGTATATCATCATTCTCTTTCTTGGTGATTTGTTTCTACTACTTCTCTCTCTCTCTCTCTCTCTCTCTCTCTCTCTCTCTCTCTCTCTCTCTCAGGGTAACTCGGGATTTTTTTTTTTTTTTTTGGCTGATGTAACATAAGCCTCGGGCTTCCTTGCACCATATGGATAATAATAATAATAATAATAATTTAGTCGAACTCCTATGGTGAAGCGTTCCTTATTCGATATAGTGCAATATCATGGCAACTCGTTGTGAAGTTATTCACAACATGAGATATACTTAATAATGCCAATATATAACCACACAAGTAGTTGGCTATGTACAGAAATGATGCAATCGCACTATCTTGTACGCTAATGATTAATTTTACATTTTATTTACATAAAAAAGTAAATTAAACGCAATATAATTATGGAAATTAGTAATTATAAATTATAATTATGTAAATTAGTTAATTATGAATTTAACATGTCAACACATGAAATACACAAAATTTTTCTTGCGGGCTTTGTTTTTGGGACGAGGGGGCGTCCTTGGTTTCCCTAAAATTTGCCCCCCCCTAGGTCAGTGCCTACTTGAACCTACCCTAAAGCCGGCCCTGACCACAGTTATTTTACCTAACTCTGATTCTTATACAGTATATTACAGCTGCCGTAGACAAGTGGCCAAGTGCGAGGTTACAGAAGTACATGCAGTGACCACATCTGGTGAGTATGGGCTTGGCACACCCAGGGTTCTGAGCTGGATATCATCATTCTTCCCTTTCTTGATGGTTTCTTTCTACCTCTCTCTCTCTCTCTCTCTCTCTCTCCGGGTAACTCGGGGAATATTTTTTGGCCGGTGCAGCATAAGCCTCATAAGCTTCCTTGCACCATATGGATAATAATAATTATTATTTGTTATTTGTTTTTTTTTTTTTTTTTTTTAGGAGCATTAGCAACTAAGGCCATATTGCTCCGGGGATATGCGGTGGTCATTCCCTGACCTTTCCGCATCCTCCGTATTTGGTGGTGACGGGCTCAAACCCCGGTTAAATCAAGAAGCGTGTGCTACGCACTGCTGCTCCTTCCCACCTGGCTACGGAGGCGCCTAATATAATAATAATAACAAGGAATATAGATAAGTGATATACCCCACTCAACCTAAGCGAGGAAACCCCTCCTGCCCAGACAGTTCAAGAAACGAAGTTCGAAAGATGGGCAAAGACACTCCATAGCAGACACTACAATGACCTCCATCAAGATCACATCGACACCATTGCTTCCAATGCATGTTTCACAAGCGGGACGCTCTTCCCCGAGACTGAAGGATTCGTGCTGGCCATCCAAGACCAGGTAATTAACACCGAAAACTATAGAAAATACATGGCAAAGGAGCCCGGAATGTCAGATGACACATGTCAACGATGCCACCTGGCCTCAGAAACGATCCAACACATCACCGCGGGGTGCAAGATCACCCAGACTCAGTACTCTCATAGACACGACCAGGTAGCCAGGATAATACAGCAGAAGCTAGCGAGGAACTACCAAAGAAAGTGTACCATACTACAAGTACGAACCCCAGGCAGTACTAGAGACCCGAACCCACAAGCTGTACTGGGATCGCACCATAATAACGGATAAGACCATTCCGCACAGCAGAATGGACATAACCCTTGTGGACAAGATGGAAAAGGCTACCTATCCGATTGACATAGCGGTGCGGAACACTAGCAATGTCCAGAAAACCCATGAGGAAAAAATTAGGAAGTACACGAACCTGAGACATGAGATCAAGGAGATGTGGTATATGCAAGAAGTATCCATCCCAATCATCGTGTCAACCACCGGTATGATACCAAAGACTCTACATAGCAGGCTAGCAAAAATAGGTCTCCCAGAGAACACCTACAAAGAACTCCAGTAAGTCGCAATCCTGAATACCTGTAGGATAGTCAGAGATTTCCTCGACCGACAGTAACACCAGACATTACAACCACCCTGTGTACTTGGTAGCAGTACCCGTCACGGAGTGGAACCCCCAAATCAGGGAGAAATAATATAAGAGCAACAACAATAATAATGATAATAATAAAGTTGTGAACTCCTCGAACCTTATGTTGTCATCCAGATATAAACAGAAAATTTCTTTCTTTCTTTAGCAATATAGTAACGCATTCTTGTTGGTCGTTTCAGTGATTTGGCACTCATGAAGAATAGGCACGCACAATTGCAGTAATATTTTATTTATTTCTTATTATTTATTTTTTAATTTATTTAACTTTTAAATTTCGATCGCTTTCCTGCTCCAAGGGGAAATATCGAAAACCTGAACGGCTTTTTTTTACTACTGAATTACTTGTATGAAAGACCGAACACTAAACTGGTTCGGTTTCATCAATAGGCACAATGGACATTTGCCTATGGTTCCAGGAAACTTTGTGGTAAAAAAAAAAAAATAATAAATAAATAAATAAATAAGCAATAATAAATAAAATAAAACCACAATTCACAGCTCATGTGTCGAAACGTTGCAATAACCCAGTTTGAAAAATAACTTTTATTATTTGTATTGTACCTGTATTCGTTGACCGATGTAAAGAAAAAAAAACCTTTGAATAACAAACTGTTTTTTTTTTTTTTTTTATAAACTTTTGGTTTCTATTGAGGAAATATCATTGTGCAGGGGTTCACAATGCTGATGTTTTTATTTGGTTAGTTAACAGTTCATTCATAATAATTCTAATTTGGTTTTTTTACTCAAGGCCACCTCGAGCTGGCTCTCAGTGAAAATACTCCCTCTTAATAAAAATTCTCTCATTGCGACTGCATAGTACAACCTTTCCAATGGCAGCTTGCTGTTGTTGTTGTTGTTGTTGTTATTTATATAGTGCATCTAAGGCCATATTGCGCATGCGTAGGATTATTGGATTATTGGCACTTATGGCCAAATATGAGCAATAATTATTATTATTATTAAAATCAGTTTATTTCCCAAGAAACCTTGGGTCACCCCGGGACAGCTCTGTGCCAGAAGCAGAGGCAGATTTAACGGCGGGCGCACCGGGCGCGCGCCCTGGGCCCCGACTTCTGAAGGGCCCACGCAAAACCCCAACAAATTAGTTGAACTAATATGATCAACTATTAGTTCAAAACTTTGTGATTATTATTATGCTATTATTAATTATATTATACATATATTATATTCAAATTTTATTGGAAATAAAACATTAATAGTACATAATATTTTTTATTTATTTAAAAAAATGGTTAACATGTATTTTTATTTTCCCTGTCTCTCTCTTTTTTTAAGGGAGATATTTTCTTCTGCGCCCGGGGCCTCAACCGACCTTAATCCGCTACTGGCCAGAAGGGTGTGAATATTTACAGACTAAGGTGCGAGGAACACAATGTACAATAAACAAGAGTATATGCGTGCTCGACCCGAGACTTTTACAGGATTAAATATACAGTAATATACAAAATATATCATTGAATAGAAACAAAAAGTCATATACATATAGGCAATTAAAAAAAAAAAAAAACACATGTCAGTCATGTCCAGGAGCAGGTGAGTATTATAGATTCATTATTTGGTAGCAGTTCTTGAGGATTTCCTTCCTGTGGTGCTTGTCTTCACAGAATCTATCAGGGTGGATCCTAAATTTATTGAAGATCCGAAGACAATTGGCTGGAAACATGTTCCTCAGGGAATCAATGCTTGATAGCGTAAGACGCAGAGGGAGACAGGAGTCGGGGTGCATCCCTCCTGTCCTCCTCGGGCCAGAGATTAATGTGGTTACCGATTGAGCATCAATTCGTTATAAGCCGTGCAAGCGTGAGGATATTTTTTGTCATGATGATATGTCTCCAGGGAGTGGTGCCCAGATTTGCTTGTAGGATCGATCTGGAGATAGTTAGGGGGTGGCCTACCACCCTGTTCATCCATCTAAGCAACCAGTACTCTAAACTGAGATACTTCTGAAGGTATGGGGCAGGGGCAGATGACCAAATTTCTGAAGCACAGAGAGGAATCGGCGTAATACACCTCAGGATGTGTCGAACAAGCAGCGCTGGCTGATGCACACCAACGAGCTCTTGACGCACTGCCCAAAGAGCAGCGTACGTCTTCTGCCTCATCCTGACAAAGTGATGCTGAAATGTGAGCCCAAAATCCCAGGTGAGGCCAAGATCAGTAAGTAAGTGTAAGTGTATTTAGGGTCAAACGGCACAAGGGGTTCCCCCCATCTCCGCGTAGTTTACATTGTGGGTGAACCAGTTGACTGGAAAAGCCAGAGATTTAAAAGTGTATGGACTTTGTATATGTGTGATGCCTTGTACCGTTGTTCATCTGGTCATTTAGCCGCTGGGCCCCTACTGAGGCCCAACGTTGCCCCACTTACGCCCCGTGGAGGCAGACCAGGAACCCAGTAGTCTGTTTCACTCTGGCAGGTCCTGCCACTTAACTTCCTGAGATTTCGGCGGCTAGGCCAAGATCAGTATGAGAGGTCACCTTTTGCACCGGTTCCCCACTAACAAAGATTTGGATATCATTTTTGACTTTCTTCTTGGTTATCGTCAGTTGCGCTGATTTGGTAGGGCTCAGATGCAGCCCAATTGTAGCAAGATAACTTTCCAAGCTCAATATCTGCCTAGAAGCTTGTTGGTTGATATCATGAATCTGATGGTTATGATCTGAGCTCACGTAGAACTTCAGATCGTCGGCATAACAGACCAAGTTCGGATTCTGAGCAAGGAAAGGCTCCAAAACTGCTGCAAACAGGATAGCTGACAGTACGCTTCCTTGCGGGATGCCTCTTGAGACGTCAATAGTTACTTGAAAGTCATTGTGAGTCACAGACAGGTGTCTAGGAAGTAAAATTCAACTCTAGAAGGAAAGGGATGAATCAGATTGGTCCACTTGATATTGATGGGTCAAGTGTTGATGATCCTGCTCAGGTGGCTAACAAACTAAATGAATATTTTGCATCGACATTCACACATGAGGAGTTATTCAGCAAGGGGAATGCCAGAGGTGTATTCAACTCTAGCAGTAAGTTACAGAATCTTGAAATAACTGGGAGTAAAGTGGAGGAGAAACTGTTGAAGATAAACACAAGAAAGGCACCCGGGGTGGATGGGATCTATCCAGTTATATTAAAGGAGGCAGCAAAGGAAGTAAGCAAACCCTGAGCCATAATTATGAGAGCTTCCTTGGACTCAGGGGAGGTACCCATAGACTGGAAATGTGCAAATGTGACCCCAATTCACAAAGGAGGATCAAAGGCTGACACAAGTAATTATAGACCTGTGAGCTTAACTGCTGTTCCAGGAAAATTAATGGAGGCACTGGTTAAAGACGCACTGCAGGATCATTTAGACAAGACTTCAGTTATAGCTCAGACACAGCATGGTTTTGTTAAGGGGAAGTCTTGCCTGACCAACTTGATTGGATACTATGATGCAGTCACAAAAGAACTGGATGCAGGGAATAACTTTGATATTATATACTTGGATCTTAGAAAGGCTTTTGATACTGTTGCACATGGAAGACTGCTACACAAATTGGAGCAGTGTGACATTGGAGGCAAATTGCTGCTATGGATAAAGGGGTGGTTGAGGGGGAGAAGACAGAGAGTGGTAATCAATGGACACTGCTCATCGTGGACTGATGTTATTAGTGGAGTCCCTCAGGGCTCAATGTTGGGTCCATTATTGTTTTCTGTATTTATAAATGATATTGATGATGGTATATCGGGATTAATGTCCAAGTTTGCAGACGATACAAAGGTTGGCAGGGTTGTCAAGGACACTACTGACACTATGCTGCTGCAACAGGATCTGGAAAGGTTGAGCAGATGGGCTGAGAGGTGGCAAATGAAGTTTAACATTGACAAATGTAAAGTACTACACATGGGAAACAGCAACCCCAGAGCAACGTATCAACTCTGTGGTACAACACTGACAGTGGTAGAGAATGAAAGGGACTTGGGGGTGGTTGTGCAGGCAGATATGAAGTTCTCTGAGCAGTGCAGACGGGCTGCAAGAGTAGCTCATGGAGTATTGTCAATGATATACAGGAATTTTTCCAGCAGGGATAAGGAGGTGATTATTCCATTGTATAAGGCGATGGTCAGGCCACACCTAGAGTACTGTATACAGGTCTGGAGGCCTCATTTCAAAAAGGATGTAGAGCTGCTGGAACGAGTACAGAGAAGGGCAACAAGATTAGTGAATGGAACAAAGGGGTGCTCTTACGAAGAAAGGCTTAAGTTTTGCAAATTACAGTGTCTGGAGACTAGGCACCAGCGAGGTGATCTGATAGAGGTGTATAAAGCCTTGAATGGTTTAAGCATGCTCAATGCTGATGGGATTCTTCCTCTAGCTCAGAATAATCACCTGAGAGGGCATAAATTCAAATTGAGGAAAGACAGATGTAGGATAGACGTGCGGAAATTTGTCTTTAGCCAGCGGGTGGTTGGTTGGTGGAACAGACTTCCATCCCTTGTGGTGGAGGTTGATAGCCTAAATAAGTTTAAGGCTCAGCTGGACAGGTATTTTGAACGAACAGAGGGGTGAAGTGGAAGTGTTTTTTTTTTTTTTTTTTTTTTTTTGGCTGATGCTGCATAAGCTTGCTTTCTTGCATCAAATGCCTCTACTAATGCTAATGCTAATGCTAAAATAGACTTCAAAATTTGAAGTAAGGTTTCTGCCAGACCGAAGTAGTGTTTCAGAATGGTAAAAAGAGCTGGGAGGCGTATTCTTTCATAAGCCGATTTTATGTCGAGGAATATATGATATCAATCTGTGATTTGTTGTTAAGGGTGCGCTGAATTCTGAAGAGGGTATCAAGAAGATTGGTAGTTGTCGATCTCCTTTGTAGAACGGTATGCAGTATTCGGGCCTGTGTGCAAAGCAATGCTGGGCAATTGTTGGCTGAATTACGTTTTCAAAAATTTTGAGTAAAGAACAACTGATGGAGATTGGTCGCAGGTCTTTAGGAGATTTGGGTTTCTAGATCTTTGGAATGGGCTTAACATGGTAAGTTTTCCAAATTGAAGGAACTATTCCATAACTCGATTAAATAACTTTTATTAAATTATTACATAATAATAAATATATTGATTAAATTACAGCTGAAATGACTGGAATGAAACAAATGACTAGAAATGTACCTTTCGTATAGGTTTGTTAATAAGGGGTCTTCCAGCTTAGTGGTCCAGTAGTCTTGGTAGTCTTGCTGCATTGCGTCCTATCAGGAGAATCAATCGATCCTTGGCAATTTTGTATCCAGCAATAGATTCCTTCTCTTGAATGATGTAAGTTTCTGAAGATATCTTCTTCAGAACTTACATAATTACTAGGGAGCAGCGATCACCAGGATGGCCGCTCCCTTGTACTCATCCACGCCACGAGGAGGCGGGCCACAACAATACACGTACTGTCAAAATGAAAATGACAAGGCAAGAATGCCGCATCCGCTGTAGGAAAAATCAATTCCAGTGGATGTCAGCAAATCCTGTACCACTGGGAGCCCAACCCGGTGGTACCAGCAGATAAAAAAATAAATAAATAAAGAATAATACTAAAAAAAACCAAAAAATAAATAAATAAAGAATAATACTAAAAAAATAAAAAATAAATAAATAAAATAAAGTAAAAACAAAAAAAAAAATAATAAATAAAATAAAATAAAACTAAGAATTCTCAAAGAAAAAAAGTGATTATAGGCAAATAAAAAAATAATAATAAAATAAAAAATAATAATAATAAATAAAATAATTTAAAAAAATAATAAAAATCGCCAAGAATAATGAATTGAGCAGTAGTCATGTAGATCTGTGATGGGGTGGCAGCCAGCGGTAGTCGAGTCGTTAGAGAAATCAGTAGTTCAAGTCTGGTTCCCCTTGTTTCATAATAAAATTTCAGGTAGACATGGCCAGGGTGACACATGACAGAACAGAAAACTCAGTAGAACTGATGCCAAGAAGAGAGGAAAAAACATATATAGTCAATGATGGTAGATAAAATCACAATTCAGTTATAAGACAGATATCCTGATAGTAGGGAAGCCGGTTAGCTGGCGCCGTCTGTTAAAAATTTTCTTTTGCAAATTCTTGGAAGATTTCAAGAATTTCCTTATTTGTAATTAAATCATGTTCATTTCCAGGAGCAAAGTGATGAGATCTGTTGCCGAAGGTCTTGGTAAATTGGGCAAGAGTAAATTACGTGTTGCCAGTCCTCGATGCCGTCGCATAAGCAAGAATCTGTAGTGGTCAGATTAAACTGAAGGAGCTTCGCATTCAATGATCCATGACCTGCTATTAAGTATGATATGCAGAGACTGGGGAAGAACCATTTCTGAACAGTGTTGGAAGAGGTAAATAAGATGTCGGGTATAAACGACTTGGTTACATAACTTTAGTAGACAAGGCCCACCTGGATTGCCAACAGTTGTTTAGAAGATTCCAGCATTTCTCTTTTTCTTTCTTTGGGTCAGCAGTTGGATCGACAGTAATATTCAGGAGGGTAATAGGTATTCCTTTTCTAATATAATAACAAAGACCTTTATAAACAACATGCAGGGCAGCAGGTAAAGTGCTTACAATAGCTTGTAGGGTCGGTGTGGAGACTGTATGGCATATTCTAAGCAGCGCCAAGAGAAAAGACCTTTGTATAGTATCCAGTTGACTTCTTACGGGGGACCGCTAGAGGGCTGCCTTACTAGTCGGACGTGCTGATCAGCGCTAAAGAAAAATGTGCTTAAATATGCGTTTTAATTATAGTTATTACCCTAAAAAGTGTTCTCACCTAAAGAAGTCAACTAGTGGATTCTCATGGTAAGAAATTTTTAAATTTCAACTGGGAATTTAGCAGGCTATTTGCGTTTTCATCTATATCCTTTGTTTGTGAGACCGCAGTGGTCACCATGTGGCTGGCAGCAAGGATATAGAGAGGCGCCAATATAAAGCGGCGGCCACGTAAATACCCTGCATTTGACTGGGGAGGTGCCCCAACTTGTGCCAAACCCGAGCTGCAAGAGCATTCCATCATCTGTGCTGAATTACCGTTACTGTGCTAGTGAAACATGTATTTTGTGTCTTCCCCCCCCTCTGCAATAGACATACCGTGGACAGAATGGATCTTAGCAAATATACATGCAGTGCAAAAACTGATGTCACCACTGTTATCAGCGCCAAGAAAAACCCCCAGAGAAAGTAACCCCGTTTTCCTAGGGCTACTTATATACTAGGCCGTCTCTCCCCCATACTGCCAGTGGGGTAGAGCCCAAATCTTCGCCTGCAGATCACACGGCAACAAATATACCCACGGACTAGTGGTTTATATCCTCCAACAGCTCTCAGAGCCCTCAAACAAAATAACGCGTCTAGACCTCGCTAATCCGGATAACTTCGAAAATCCGAAATGGATACAAACATGGGGGGAGAACCACACGAAAAAGACTGTGACTCTGACTGTGAACAAGTTAACCCTGAACACCAATTCCATACTCAAGAAGTTAAACCGACACCTTTGGCTAAAAGGAAAAATAAAAATCAAATAGTCTCTAATTCGGACAGAGCAACTAGAAGCCAGAGCCAGCCAAAGGACGCTCATGATGATCCTGGCTCCCTACAACCAGGAAAACAAGTTGAAGCCAAGCCGAAGGATTCCCCCCTGGACCCTGCACTCCCAGAGGGATCCCCCTTGGATCAAGCACGCACTCTCAAGACAGCCCTAGAAGACCTATTTAGGGACCAGAGCAACAGAATCTCAGCAGGCCTCAGAGGCCAAATTGTTACTTTATGGAATAAAATGGAGTCCGTTTTATTCCAAACATACTTAGAATCTGAAACAGCCACAGCTAAACTGGAGGCTTATAAGGAAGGAGGAGCAAAAAATATGCCACAGCGCACTCCCTCCTATGCAGATGCACTGAGGACACTGGCTCAGTGTGACCACACAGCCACTCAACCAATACAAGCCAAGGAGAAATCCACCACTCGGCGACCTAACGTTGTAGTGTTGAGACCCCTTAATAAAGTGGACAAACATTCTAGTGAAGGCATTAAGCAGGCAATAATTGATAAACTCTCCGATGACCTAAGGACCACGAAAACAAAATCGGTACGAAAGACAAGGAATCCAGGCGTGGTCATCGAAACAGAAACCACAGAAGAAATAAACGAAATAATAGCCAACCCGAAGATAGCAACCCTGGGACTCAGAGCTGAACCCCCCAAGAAGGAAGGAGCCCTCCATCCTTATATACGACCTGGATAAGACGTTTCACATGCTAGTATAGAGTCTGTATGGTGTGAGATAGTTGGAAACAAAGGTATAATGCGAGTAGGAGTAATCTACAGACCAGGTGATTGTGAAGATTATGACAAAAGCCTCTACATGCAAATGGAATGGGCAAGTAAGCGTCAATGCCTTATTATGGGTGATTTCAATTTGCCTCTAATTGACTGGAGTAAATGGGAAGGAAACTCGACATGGGGAACAAAATTTTTAAATCAACTAGATGACTGTTATTTGTATCAACATGTCAGGGAAAGTACTAGAGAAAAGAATATCCTAGACCTCATCATCACACATGAATCAGGTGACATAACAGGGCTGACAGTAGAGGAACCAGTAGCAGGAAGTGATCACGGAGTTCTACGGTGGAAGGTGACGAGAGAGGTAGCAGAAGTAAAAGGCAAAGGAATGGGTTTTAATTTCATAAAAGGAAATTACGATGCCTTAAGGTACTACATGGCCTCTATTAACTGGGTAGATATCGCGCAGAGAATGAATACAATTGAACTGTGGTACGCTTTTAAAACATTAATCACAGATGCCTTGAATGCGTATATACCATTAAAAAAATACTCCACGAGGAGGGTTCCAAGTTGGATGACTAGTGAAGTTGCCGCATTACTTGAGCAGAAAAAGGTGGCATGGAAAGGTTACAGAACAATAAAAAGTACTGAAGCCTATAACAGCAACTAGAAGCCAGAGCCATGATGTGTAATAGAGCCACAGAAAAGGTTCGACAGGCAAAGGCAGTTTATGAGAAATCACTAGCAAACAGAGCAAAGAGGGGGGATAAAGAATTCTTCACATATATAAATGCCAAGAAGAGCAGGACAAACCAGATCGGACCTTTACGTAAGGGAAAGGGGATAGTAATAAATACACCAGCTGCCGTTGCAGATGAACTCAACAGTTATTTTGCATCGATATTTACAAATGAAAAGCCTTTTGTGGCAAAGGGAAATTGTGGGAGCGAAGTTAAAAAATATGTAATTAATGATATTGAAATTTCGCAAGATTATTTAATGAAAAAACTTTCGAGCCTACAGACCAGTAAAGCTCCTGGAGTTGATGGAATATACCCTATAATCTTAAGAGAGGCGGCAAGCGAGTGCATTGAACCATTGAGGCTAATTATGCGAGCATCATTAGACTCTGGGGAGAGTCCCTTGGATTGGAAAAGTGCAAATGTATCTCCCATACATAAGGGTGGCTCTAAAAGTGAAGTTGGAAATTATCGACCTGTCAGTCTGACTTCAGTAGTAGGGAAAATCATGGAGGCAATGATCAAGGGTGGAATTCAGGATCATTTGGATCGAATTGAAATTCTCAAGGATACTCAGCATGGTTTCGTAAAGGGAAAATCATGTTTAACAAATCTGGTTCGCTATTTCGAAAGGGTCACTCACGAGCTGGATTTAGGGAATAATTTCGACATTGTTTATTTAGATTTCAGCAAAGCTTTTGACTCAGTCCCACATGAGCGGTTGCTTTATAAGCTGGAAAAGGTTGGAATCACTGGGAAAATCCTTAGATGGATAGAAGGATGGCTTCAGGGCAGGAGGCAGAGGGTTGTGATAAATGGCTATTCCTCAGATTGGGTTGATGTAAGAAGTGGGGTTCCCCAAGGATCAGTATTAGGACCACTGTTGTTTTTAATTTTCATAAACGACATTGATGAAGGGATAGAGGGCGTGATGTCTAAATTTGCAGATGATGTTAAAATTGGGAGAGTAGTTAATGATCACTGTCAAGCTGAGCTTCTTCAGAGAGACCTAGATAGACTTCAGGAATGGTCAGAAAAATGGCAGCTGTGCTTTAATCCAACAAAGTGTAAGGTATTACACCTGGGAAACAGTAATCCCAAAAAAACTTATTCACTTGGTGGAGTTCAACTAAACCCAGTACTGGAGGAAAGGGACTTGGGTGTTACGATACGGTCAGACATGAAATTCTCTGAGCATTGTAAACAGGTTGCAAGGAAGGCCCATGGTGTCTTATCGATGATCTATCGAACTTTTGCAAGTAGAGATAGGGACGTGATAATCCCATTATATAAGGCTTATGTTAGACCACACTTGGAATACTGTGTTCAAGTATGGAGACCGCACCTGAAGAAAGACATCGAGCTTCTTGAAAGGGTGCAAAGACGGGTAACTCGCCTGGTGAGATCGGCAAAAGGGCGTCCTTATGAAGAAAGACTTCGAATATGGGACGTGGGTTGCAGAGTTTGGAAACTAGACACCTTAGAGGAGATTTGATTGAGGTGTTTAAGGCTCTGAGAGGCATCAGTAAAATGAATGAGGACAAAATTTTCAAGATTATAAATGATGCTAGAACTAGGGGACATAAATTCAAGTTACGGGGGGAAATGTTTAGATTGGACTGCAGGAAGTTTTATTTTAGCCAGCGAGTTATAAATTACTGGAATAAGTTGCCTTCATGGGTGGTAGAGGCCGACAGTTTGGGGAAATTCAAAGGCCATCTGGATAGTACTTTCGGG
Source organism: Mastigoproctus giganteus (assembly GCF_048544385.1). NCBI lineage: Eukaryota > Metazoa > Arthropoda > Arachnida > Uropygi > Thelyphonidae > Mastigoproctus > Mastigoproctus giganteus. Next base: position 172,560,974 of record NC_143576.1, read on the forward strand.
TAAGGGAAGAGCATAGGATGATAGGTTTAATTTCCTTTTTATTTATTTTTTATTTTATTATTAATTATTATTATTTAGTTATTTATTTATTTATTTATTTTTTGTTTTTATCATTGTTTTGTTCGGATTTTTTTTTATTATTTTTATTTTTTTATTTTTTTTTTTGGCTGGTGCAGCACAAGCCATAGGCTTTCTTGCACCATGCGGCCGTTACTAATACTAAATACTAATACTAAATAAGGATATCAAACCCGAAGAGGTCGCAAGAGAATTGTTTGATAGAAATCTGTCCAAACATTTGCCAGATCAAAATCTAAATGATCATGTGACACCCAAGCACACCATCAAGACCAAGTCTTCGAGCACAGTCAACTGGTCTGTAGAACTGAGCCTGGTAGCTTGGCAAATACTTATCAATCAGACAAGAGTTTATATTGGGGTAGCCATCGATTCCGCGAACATGTGGCTATCATCAAATGCTACAACTGCTGCAAGTTCGGACACACGTCGCACACATGCTCCCAGGCTGTGCGAACCTGCGGCCACTGCGCTGGCAAGGGCCACAACTTCATCGATTGCCCAAATAAGAGCACAGATGCCGTTTGTGCTAACTGCAGAAGTCAGAAAATGGATGCCTCCCATTCCCTCAGAGACAGCATGTGTCCCATATACCAAAAATACAAGAGCTTGACCCAACCAGAACAGATTATGGCACCACACCATAAACAATTCAACACTAAAGTAATCAAATTCTTCCAGCTAAACGCTCATAGAACCAGGGCAGTGGTTGACCAGGTCAGGATGAAAGCCGACGACGAAAATATAGATATCATCATACTCCAAGAACCATACGCAGCAGCCAATAAAGTAAGGGGATACCCCCTACAATACAAGATCATACAGCCTGAAAATGAAATCCCTTGGGCCGCTATTGTGGTCAGAAACCCAGATAAAACAGTTACCAGGATCACTCACCTCTGCACGGCCAGGGCACTCTGTACACATCTTATTTCAGCACTGGGAGCCTTCTACGTCGTCGCCCTTTATTGCCGCCCTGGAGAAGACATAACGATGGCTACAAGGTACCTAGAACATGTAACAAATATCCTCCCTGACCAGAAACTAATAATAGCAGCGGACGTGAACTGCAGATCACCAGCTTGGCACAGCCACACCCTGGACAGGCGGGGGACAAGGAATGGGCAGCGCCTGGAGGAATTCCTAGCAACATCAACGATAACAGTGCTAAACAAACCTAATCAACTACCGACTTACTGCAACCTACGATGGGAATCAACCATCGATGTCTCCCTAGCCACTAGGAACATTGCTGGCAATATAACAGCCTGGACAACATCCGACCACAGGGTTCTGACCTTCCAACTCAACAGAGACCATCAGAGACAATATCCTGAGAGAAAAATGCTGCAGAGATATGCGCTGAACACTGCAAACTGGAACCAATTCAGAGACACTCTAATAGCAGAAAAAGATACACAGCAAGCTGCAATTCAAACAAATCAAGACCCTGACCAAGTCCAAAAAACAGTCACAGCGATCATTACTAAAGCAGCGAATGCTGCCATAAAACGAAGAAAACCTGCCTCAGGCGCTGTACCATGGTGGAGTCCGGAGCTCCAGAGGCTCCGAAGAGAAGTCCAGGACAAACGGAAAGCATTCCAGAGAGCCAGACGCTCCTGGCCTGCCCCTGAAGTGGATGCACTGCGGGAAATCTACAAGGAGGCCAGAAACCAGTACACCTCACTCATACGCAGAAGTAAACAACTCTCGTGGGAAAATCTGGTCGCAACCACTGCAACACTGACCCCTGGGGGGGGGTGTCTACAAAGTAACCATTAATAAACTCCCCAGGGGAGAGGTAATTTCAACCACCATAACACCACAGGGAGATGCTACCAATTCTTGGGAGGCATCTGTTAACAATATTTTGGATGCAACCTTCCACGCTCATGTAGACCCACAGACACCCCAACAAATCAAGATGTGCACAGAGAATGATGACTACCGAACAGAAGACAGGGAACCGGATTTCACAATAGAAGAATTACAAGCGGCTGCGCACCTTATTAAAAGTAAGAAATGTCCGGGTCTGGACCACTTGGAGCCGGAAATCATCAGGAAGGTGGTGGAGATAGACCCCGATATGCTACTGAACCTCTTCAATCTATGTCTCCAAACTGGGACCTATCCGAAGGACTGGAAAAAAGCAAATATTAAACCTCATAATTAAAAACCCGACAAAACCACCAGACCAACCGACTTCCTACAGACCAATAGCCCTACTAACAGTCTGCAGTAAACTCTTGGAACGACTCCTGTTAACCAGAATACAGGCTCACTACCTACAGGCAAACCTAATGTCCCCAAACCAGTACGGCTTTAGACCGGGAACATCGACTGTAGATGCCCTGAAGAACGTCCTTACACGTGCAGCTGCCACAGAAAGCAAATACTTCCTGGCTATCTCTATCGACTTTGCTGGGGCGTTCGACACCCTTTGGTGGTCGAGCGTCCTGGACCGGCTCCAGGCGAGTGGGATGCCAGGCAACCTCTATCGAGTAATCCAAAGCTACCTTTCCAGTAGACTCATCATGGTGAATGCTCCATATAAAATACTCACCAGAAAAATCAACAGAGGCTGTCCACAAGGCTCCGTTTTAGGACCTACGTTATGGAACATCGTCTTGGATGAATTCCTAAATACCGATATTGGAGAGGCGTCTTCAAAAGCGTTTGCAGACGACCTCATCCTGATGATAGAGGCAAACAGCAGAATCCAGCTGGAAAGAAAGGCAAATCATGCCCTTGAAATCCTACAAGAGTGGACCAATATCCACTTCCTTAGGATCTCTGCACCCAAAACGGACTCCATTCTCCTCAAGGGTGCCCTAGATTACAGGAGACCCCCCACAGATTAAGATTGATGGTATCACACTACGACTGTACAAGGAACTTAGATACCTGGAAGTAATACTGGACCCCACTCTCTCCTTCCAGGCACACTTGAAATACATCCGTAAGAAGATACGGGGCTATACAGCCCTTGTTACCAGAGTAGCAAAAAGGGAGTGGGGATTGAAAAAGAAGACCCTCAAGCTGTTTTACAAAGCCGCCTTCCTGCCGATCGCTACCTATGCTTCCGGAGCATGGTACCCCAAAGTCATCATGGCTGTAAATCGCAGAATCCTCGACTCTATCCACAGAGCCATGCTGCTTGCTATAACCCGGGCCTGCAGAACAGTTAGCACCCACGCGCTGCAGGTGCTGGTGGGAACCCTACCTTTAGACCTCGAAGTAGCTAAATGTGAGTATTATATGAACTCTCCAAGGGAAGAGCCTGCACCTTCGCCGGTTTCGACGCAGATCCTACCACAAACCATTTGACTGAGAAAAACAGACTTACAAATCATCTCATGCAAACCTGGCAAACCAGATGGGAGAATTCCCCAAAGGGAGAAGTCACCAAACGATTCTTCCCCAATGTTGGCAAACTCTATCCAATGGCTCCAGCATTGTTCACGCCGGGATTCCACACGACCTTCCTGCTAACAGGACATGGTGCCTTTAAGGCTAAACTTACAGCCCTGGACCTTACAGATGACCCTACTTGCTGCTGTGGAGAGCTGGAGAGCTGGCACCACATTATGCATGAATGCCAGCTTTATGATGACCTCTGCTGCCAGCTCATCAGCCGGATCACCTTTTTGCCCAGAGATAGAGAACACCTCCTGGACGGGAGGCAGGAATATATTGCCTTCTCAAAGTTCGCCGAAGCCTTGTACAGAAGAAGACGGGACCTGAATGCACACTAGCCACATAATGGCTAGAAGCCAAAATGTGCATAACACCAAAGATGACCTACCAAGCAACCATGAAGATAGACAAAAAATCTGAATGAAGGATGAATAGCAGCTGTTCTGGCGGCCTGAGCCAAGCATTAGCCTGACTCTCCTTTAATACCCCTTCTTGGCAGGAGGACGAGATGACCAGTCGCCTGGTTCCCCTGCTACCCCACCTTTCCTTCTGGTGAGGCATGGGCATGCCTCACTGACCACCTGGGGGAATCTCTTCTGTGTCCCCCATACTTCTTCCTTTCCCCCAACCTTCTTCCTCCCCTCCCCCACTCTATCTATGCACAACGCGATCACACTAAATTTAATTTAGCCCAAAAATAATCTTCGCCCAGTCTCGGCCTAATTATCCTACGCACTGCCCTACTCCTGCCATATGAATGCATGCACACGTGCTGTATGCAAACATCCAAAGTAATGACGATTGCATGGATGCGTATATATTATGTATCACTGTTGTGTATATGTGCATATATATGTATATGTGTATGTGTACATAAGGGTTTTTTTTTTTTTTTTTTTTAGGTCCTGGCCGCCGAAATCTCAGGAAATTAAGCGGCAGGACCTGCCAGAGTAAATTTTAGTCTACTGGTGTTTCCTGGTCTGCCTCCACGGGGCGAAGGTGGGGCAACACTGGGCTCCAGCAGGGGTCCAGCGGCTAAATGATCAGATGAACAACGGTACACGACATTACACAGGTACAATACCCACACACTTTTAAACTTCTGGCATTCCCAGGAAACTGGTACATCCACAAAGAAAGCAACGCGGAGATGGGGGAAACCCCTGGTGCCGCATGACAACAATATACCTTACACCTTACACCTTATAGTATCCAGTTGAGATTTTACGGTAAGAAGGCTGGCCCTTTGAAACCAAATACAGGAAGCATATGATAGAACTGGGATAAAGACGGTACCATACAAGATACGGAGAGTATTGTTTTTTAGTCCCCATTCTTTCCTAGAAATTCTGAAGAGCATTAATGTAATGTTCTTAATCTTTTTAGAGAGATGCTGTATGTGTGATGAGAAGGCCAGACGGTCATCTAGGAGAACACCAGGGTGTTTGTGTGTGGAGACTAGAGGAAGTGAATTTCCTTGATATTTTATTACTGGAGGCCTACCATAATTTAGATCATCATTTTTGTTTTTGTCACTGAAACGGTAAGCTTGTTTTGAGTGGCCCAGTCGGATAGTCTGGAGAGAATATTATTTGCAGAAGTTTCTAGATCCCTTCTGGAATTTCCGTAGACAAGAATGGATAAGTCATCGGCGTAAGCTATTGTATTTACATTAGTAGGCCATCATTGAGAGAAGCCAATCATTTAGGACTAAGTTCCACACCAGGGGTCGAAGAATAGACCCTTGTGGGCAGCCACGAGTAATATGTTTGGACAGGGCTGGCTCTAGGCTTAGGCACAAGAGGCACCGACCTGGGGGGGGGAATGGCTTTGGGGCGCCAACATCGTAAAAAAAGTAATAGTATTAAAGAGGAACAGAGATTTGAAGCATTGGTGGTACGAGCAGAGCCCCCAAAAGACGTATTGCAAGGGGCATCGTTTTTAGCATTTTTTGTTTTTGGTTTGCCTATGTGATTTTTTCGTACCAGGCGCCGTATTGCATGGGGCTACATTTTGATCAAAAATTTTATTTTTGGGGAGCTTATTTTACTTTTCGCACCAAACTACACGTTTTATCACGCTACAGCTGTGAACCAGTCTGGGGAATTCAATAAACTAGAAAAATTAAATAATCGGTTAATCAATTAATTATTAGTTAACTAAACAGTTAACTAAATTAATAGGTCTTTGAAAACTAATTTATACATGCCTATTAAACAGGAGGTGCTGTTAACGCTTTGCCCTGTCTGCGAACTGGATGGCATAATATCAAAATTAGACTGGAAACAAGTGGTAATGACGACACTCATATTATTCTGTGATACATTTTATTACTGTTACAATAAATGATGCTAAGAAAAGTATTTATTTTGGGGAGACTTGCTCTTTTATGTACCAAACAGTGCTATTTACAACATTATGAATTGTTTGTTATCTTGACGTTAAAGGTCGCTACCAAAGAATATGAGTGGGGTATGAAGAAATGAAAGATAACGCTACCCTTTACTAACAAGTTTTGACTGTTATTATTGTCCTTTGCCATGTATACTTGTCGCAATTTTAAAATAATTTTTTGTTTTCTCAAGCAAGTAGGAACCTACTAAATTGTATAGAAGAGTATATGAAACTGCACAAAGAATTCTTAGTTTTTGATATGCTGAATGCTCTATACGCACTTTTTTGGCAATAACTATAAACTGCTTTTAACAATAAAGAATTTTATGATGCCTGTCTTGTCTTACAAGGCGTTGCTAGCCAAATAATCCAAATCATTCCAAATCAATAAGGAAAATATATCGAAATATGTGAACATTTTTTAGGATTCATACCTGTGCGATAAATGATCGCACAGGTAAAGGAATGACAGAAAAAAAATTTGAAGTTTTACAGAAGTATAATCTTTTATTGTGTGATCTAAGAGGTCAAGTGTATGACAACGGCTCCAATACGCGAGGAAAACAGTGGTGTTCAGAGTCGCATATTGTCCTTGTATCCGAGAGCGTTCTTCATTTCTGTTCCTCTCACACATTAAATTTAAGATATCAACTGGAACAAATAATTGAAGCTTTGAAAAGTTTTGTGAATGTGCAACAGCCAATCGAAACTTCAACAATTGCCAAAAACCAATCTAAAGCAAACGCCTTGCTCAAGAACATTGCAAATTTTAAATTCATTTGTTCATTAATTATTTGGCATGACGTATTAAACAACATAAATATAACAAGAAGTCGGATTAAATTTAGAAAACGCAAATTTGCTTATTGCTAGTTCGTTGTAATATCGTCATGATTATAGGTGCGACAAAAAGTTTAAAAATATTTTGCTGGAAGCAGAAGATATTGCAATAAAATTAGATATAAAAAAAAAATTTTTTTTAGTTAGAACACGGAGACGAAAAGTAATGTTTTCCTATGAAAATAAAGATGAAGCAATATGCGATGAAGAAGAAAATTTTAATATAACTTTTTTTTGGAACATTTTAGACAACGCCATCACTGCTTTGAAGGATCGTTTTGATTTGTTAGCGAAACACAATAAGAATTTTAATATTCTTTTGAATTTAAATAAATGTAAGTCTATGAATGATATAGAACTTTTAAAACATTGTATGAATTTAGAAATGCTTTTAACAGCAGAAAAAGAAAAAGACATATTGGGAACGGATTTGCTTCACGAAATTATATATCTTCACTGTTCATATTCGAATGAAGAAATGTCACCCGCGAAAATTCTCCAATGAGTCAGGAAAGATTAGACGGTTTAACAATATTATCGATTGAACGAGATATTTTAAAAGAACTTGATATGGAAGAATTGATAAATTTTGCGACAGTAAAAGCCAGAAAAGTTTTAATTTAGTTAAAAAATTATTTTTTGCTACGATTTTCAATAATTATTCTTATACTTTATAGATACAGCTTATATACTTTAAGAAGATTTTTTCCCTTTGTTTTTGCAAAATTATTACATTTATTATTATTATACACCTATTTTATAAGTATGATTTTAAATATTTTATTCAAGAATTTTTTTGTTTAGTTTTCGAATAATTTATCGTTGTTATATACCTTTTGTAAATAAAAGTTTGTAAATTTAATTTTATGTAAATTTTTTTTAAATATGTTCTATTACATGCCCCTTTTGTAAAATTTATAAAGCTTAAAAATTAAAAAAAAAAGGATCAGACGCTGAAAACCAAACTGGCATAGTGGTTCCATATACCCTCGAGCCGGCCCTGTGTAGATAAGAAGGATTTTTCCACATAAACTCGAATTTTTCGTCCACACAAACATGCAAATCGATCACAGATTTATGGACATATCGGATGGCCCTAAAATGGCACTTACCTTTTCCCAGTGCAATATAACAAAATGGCTCAAACCCTGCTGATACGAACACTTATCGATATTTTTCGATGTCATGATTGTAGCAGGCTAAATTTAAGAATTTAATTTTTTCCCTTAACATCTTTGCAATCGAACTTCGAGCCAAGTTCAACGTGCTCGCTACATCCGCATTGTGAATTCCGTCTTCATACATTTCTGACCTTTTACTTTACGTTCATGGTGACTTTCGTTTAGTTGCACTCTCGACAACAAAAGCATTTTTATGGCATATTCTTAATATAGAGAGAAAATATGTAATTTTAAAGAGAGAGAGAGAGAGAGAGAGAGAGAGAGAGAGAGAGAGAGTTATTCCTAAAAATATGTACAAAATGTATTTATAATTTTTTATAAATACATTAAAATAATTGCTAGTATTTAGCAATTTCTCCCTTAAGGCACAAGAGACTAAAAAACCAAATTATTATTTTAAGGCCACCCGAATAATTAAATTCGTCTGCCGTGCATTGTGTATTCTGTCTATAAATTGCGTGTGTTCTCTGGTCAATGGGCTACAACAGCCGACGGCCACATCGCATACCTTTGTTATCAATGAAGAACAAGAGAGCACGCCTCCTGTGGGCACAGCAAAACCAACACTGGACAATCGAGGATTAGAAAGCAGTTGCTTGGTCTGACGAGTCGAAGTTCCTGGTGCGTCATGTTGACGGAAGGCTCAGAATTTGGCAAAAACAACATGAATTCATGGACCCGTCAGGTCTGACGACTACTGTGCAAGGTGGTGGGCGCAGTGTTATGGTGTAGGGAATGTTTTCTTAGCACACGTTGGGTCCATTGATACCCATAGATTCACGTCTGAATGCCACATCGTACCTAAACATCGTTGCTGACCAAGTTGCATCCGATCATGTTGACAGTTTATCCTCAGTCAGATGGTTACTTCCAGCAGGATAATGTGCCTGTGCACAAAGCCCGAGTCACTATGGAATGGTTCCCGAAACAGGACAATGACTTTTCTTTGCTGCAGTTGTCCGCTCAGTTCCTGGATCTCAATCCTATTGAACATCTTCGGGATGAGCTGGAAAGGGTTGTTCGCTGCAGGCCTACACCTCCGTCGAATCTCAAGGAACTGCGTGACACACTCATGTCTGCATGGTACCATACTCCATTCCTGCACAACGTTTTCAGCATCTTGTTCAATCCATGCCTAGAAGAATTCAGGCTGTTTTGAAGGCTAAAGGAGGCTCAACACGCTACTAGGTAGGTGTACCTAATAAAGTGGCAGCACAGTAATTGCTTGTGTTCTCTGGTCGATTTGCCTGTCTGCTGGACGAAAAACCCCCAGTTTCTGGGGGGAAACCTTTCTATATACACCTGAGACCTACTAATTCAGGCACGGAGTGAAAATAAAGCCCACTAATGTTCCTCGCGTCATCGACGGGTTTCGAACCCTGGCTTTTTCCACCCGGTGTGGGGAGGACGGTGATGATACCACTGTGCTATCCGCGCAGATGGTCGTGTCTACAAATGTACTCAATCTGGTTGATCACCTTGCATCCCACAGTGATGTGTTAGATCGTTTCTGATGCCAGGTGGCATCGTAGACATGTGCCATCTGATATTCTGGGCTCCTTGGAAATGTATTTACTATAGATTCTGGTAAATCGATTACCTTAGTGGCGACCATCAGTCCGGGGAAGAGCGTCCAGCTCCTGAGCCATGCCTTGGAAGCCATTTTATCTATGTGATCTTGATGGAGGTCATTGTCTGCCATGGGGTGTCTTCTTTGCCCATCTTTCTAGCTTCGTTTGTGCTGTCTGGGCGGGAGGGGACTTCTTGCTTAGTTTAAGTGGGGTATGCCGCTTGTCTATCTTCCTTATGGCCTGGTAGAGTGTTACTGCTGCACTTTTCTGGAAGTAATCCTTCAGGTTAGCTATCGCTGTAGTCTGTTGCTCGATGAGGTCTATCAGGTCCCGTCCTCCCTCTTTCTGAGCTATTGTCAGTCTCTCCACGGCTGACTTCGGGTGATGTTGGCGTCTCTTGTTCATCATTGTCTTTGCCTTTCTCATGATATCCTCCAGCTCTGTGTTAGTCCAATCTATGATTCCGAAGGAGTATGTTAGCACTGGGACTGCATAGGTGTTTATGGCTTTAAATGTATTACTTCCGTTCAGCTTTGCTTTCAGCAGGATTCTGAGTCTCGGATGGTATTTTTCGGTCAGGCAGGCCTGATTTCTTTGTGCTGTTACTGCTGATCCTGCATCATCCCCAGGTATTTGTAGGTCTCTCCCTCTGTAACGGCTTCGATCTCTTTACCTATCTGCAGCTGGTAGTTTCGACTAACTACCTTCCCGTGATGGAATCCGTGGGTTTTGCATTTGTCTAGCGTCTAGACAAATTCCATCCTGATATCATTGCTGAATTTTTTGGTGATCCAGAGTAGTTGCTGGAGTTGCTTCTCGGTTGCCGCGTAGAGCTTGATGTAATCCATGTACATCAAGTGGGTAAGAACAGTGTACATTATTATTATCATTATATTAGGGTCACCCGTAATTCATTACGTAAACCTGTATTTGTGTCTGTAAATTGTATGTGTTATATGGTCGATTTTCCTGTTTTTCTGGACGAAAAAACTCCAGTTTCTAGGGGGGGGAGAACCTTGCTATCTACGCCTGAGACCGACTAATTCAGTCACGGAGTGAAAAAAGCCCACTAAAGTTCCTCGCGTCATCAACGGGATTCGAACCCAGGCCTTTTCCACCCGATGTGTGGAGGACGGTGACAGTACTACTGTGCTACCGCGCAGACGGGTAAGGGTGTACAAGTTTTCCTTCCTTCTTTAATGTTATAACCATACTTGCTGCTGTTGAGCATGGTGGATAGCGGCAACGTACCGGTGGTTGGCTCGCTATCCAAAACCAGATAGTCAGTACTAGAAACTATAGAAAATACATTGCCAAGGAGCCTGGAGTGTCAGATGACATATGTCGATGATGCCACCTAACCTCAACGAAGAAAATGTGTGTATCTCCTCCCCTCACCGGGAAAGGGGGAGATTACTCCCCTCCCCTCCCTTTGTCTCGTGGGTACCCCACTGTCAGCTAACATATCCCACCCCCGGAGCAGGATGGGCAGTTTCAGCTTCCTACCGGATTCGACACTTACATGGACCTGACAACGATCACTGATGGAGACATACTGCAGCACCCCTGTCAACATGCCATTTGGCGATCTGAACCGGGTACTCAAAAAACCCAGTTCCCTTTAAATCCCATCCCCAGGTCGGGAGAGGAGGAGGAGACGGGTCTCTGTCTCTTCCCCCCCTACCTCCCCCATACTTCACCTGGTGGGGCTCGTCCCCACTGACCTCTTTGGGGATGCCTATTCTATCGTCCCCATCATTCTACCGTTTCTCCCAGTCTTCAGTCCCCTCCCCCATTCTAATTAAATCGACCGAGTACGCCTCTAAGGATGCTGCCAAATTCTAATCAACGTATAAATTCAACTGCTTTCTCATAAACCTCTTTCGGCCTTTCCAAATTCTAGTATCCCCCCCCCCTTTATTTCCTAGGATTTCAGTGGCAAGGCCACTGAAATCCTAGGAAAATAAGGGGGGGGGGGGATACTAGAATTATCAGGATTTCAGTGGCAAGGCCACTGAAATCCTAGGCAATTAGGTAGCGGGGCCTGCCAGAGTATTAAATAATGTACTAGGTGCCTAAGCTACCTCCTCGTGGCAAAGTGTGGACAATGGTGGATCTCAATAGGGCCCCAAAGGCTAAATGGTCAGAAAAAAAAAACAGACCATAACACTACACAACAAACCACCCCCCACACATTGTTTTAAATCTCTGGCCTCCACAGAGTTCTGTGTCACACAGAGTACACAACGCAGAGATGGGAGAAACTCCAGACAACTAACACACTTTATTTGCCACCTGGCCTCAGAAACGATCCAACATCACCAGGGGATCAAGGTTATCACCGAATGCACTCGTAGATACGACCAGGTAGCCAGGATAACACATCAGAGCTAGTAAGGAAATAATAATAATAATAAACGTAATTTATATTCGCGTAAGTGTAGTGGTGTTCCTAGGGTATGTGGCGCCCGGGGGCCAATTGAAATTTGGCGCCCCTTCAAAATTTTCTTCATATATGTATGTAAGTTTCAGATTTTCAGGCCCCCCTTGAACGTTGACACCCGGGTGCAGTGCACCCCTTTCATACTCGGGATGGCCCGCCCCTGCGTAAGTGTATATTCACGGGTCGATTTGTATGTTGTACAGACCGGAAAAAACCGGATTAACTCAAGAGGAATTTTACTCCCTCCGCCTGATTTCGGCTAGCTACAGCCGTGATTGAAACGGAACTAAGAAATTCTTCCAGCCGTAGACGGGAATAGAACTCAAACGTCTCCAAACGAGTGACAAGTGACAAAACCACTATACTGTCACGGACGATGCTACCCAGTGTAGTGAAAAGATAGGTTAGGCCTGATGTAGCCCAGTGGTCAGGAGCGAGAGTGTATAGCACGCGTTCCTTGAGTGGACCGGGGTTCAAACCCGTGACTACTAAATATGATAAATATTTGTATTGACGATTTATTGTAAGCTCTACTGACTTGGTTGTCGTGCCAGAGTATAAACAGTAATTTTAAATTTAGTAAATAAAAAGAAAAAGGGAACAGATATTCGGACAGATACAGAAGAAATATCAAAATAACAACTACCTGTTTCGCAACAAATAAATTACATTGAAATAATGAATTATTTGTTTACCATCTTACGATTAACATATGCTAAATAATGTCCATTGCTGCTAATAAGATGGTTTTTATATATAGGAAGACAAACAAATTTATATTTTCATTCAGAGAGGAAACACAACCAACTTAATATTTTAGAGAATATTTGTTTCTAAAACATAGACGCCATTCTGGAGTAACGTACGCAGATATTTATTAAAATAAATAAAAATATTTTATTTTTCTGCAGAAATTATGCACATTGCAAGGTTAAGCTAATGCCCTCTTATGCACTCCCATAAAAATGTCTATTTTAACCGTTGCCCTTGTTTATCAGCTACTATAATGGAATTTGTTGGGCTACTAAGTTGGGAATTCCAACTTCATCGTAAATGCTTACCTTATAGTAGTGTACGGTAATAAGTACAGAAATTTTATTTATAAGAAATCTAGCAATAATAATAGTATCAACTCCTCTTTTATACGTCAAAAGTATTGGCTTAGATTTATCTCAATATTCAGAATTTAGAGAGCCATGCTTGGTAGTGCTGCCATCTATATCTAATATCATACAATACTAAGGTGAATATCACTTTTGGCAAATTTATTTTAAATAATTCTCTCTTTATTCTGATGCAGCTCTAATGTGACCAAAACTGCTCCCGCATTTTAATCGTAGCTGCTTTTTTTTGTAGCCGATATATTACATTGAAATAATGAACTTAACTCTTAACTCTTAACGTCTTAACTCTTCTAAATATGTTACATAACAATATAATAATAAATTGTTCTCAGTGCAGAGGGCTGCACAGTTCATTGTCAACGATATACAGGAATTTTGCCAGTAGGGACAAGAAGGCGACTATCCCGTTGCATAAGACAATGATTAAGCAACATCTTAAGTACTGCATACATGAAGGGCCACAAATACAAATTGAGGAAGGAGGGAGGGTTGCAGATAGATCTGCAGAAATTTGCCTTCAGTTAACCGGTAGGGTAGTTGATTATTGGAACAAACTTTCATTTGATGTTGTGGAAGTGAGTAGTTCCAATAAATTCAAGAAAGAACTAGACAAATTATCACAGAGGATGGGCAAAAAAAAAAAAAAAAGAAAAGAAAAAGAAAACCAAACTATTATTTTTAGGCCACCAGAATAATTAAATTCATTTGCCGTGCAGTGTTATCTTAGGTTTGTTAATTGGGTGTGTTTTATGGTCGATTTGTCTGTTATCCTACTTTAACAGACAAATCGACCCTACGTTACCAATACCCGCCACGGGGAGGCCGGCCGAGTACAATATTTGTACTCTGGCGGGTCTTGCCACTTACTTTCCTGGGATTTCAGTGGCTAGGACCAAAAAAATAAAAAAATAAAACATAAATAAAAAAATAAATAAAATAAAATGAAATAAAAATAAAAATCGCGGTTGAAATTAGTGATACTTAACAAGTTAGTATTAATAGTATGCGACGTGGGGCTGTGCGGTAAAACTGAGTTTTGAAAACCAAATAGGTTCGGGCAAGAATTTTGATGTTCTCTTTTAATTTTGACGTGTAGGGCTAAAAGCTGTGCAAGACAAAAAAGTTTGGGGGGAGGCTGAAGACTGGGGAGGAAGAAATTGGAAGTAAGGGGCCGACATAATAGACGCCCCTGCAGGCAGTGAGGCATGCCCGTGTCCCACCAGGGTGAGAAAATTGGGGAGGCGAGGAGTGAAGGAGATGCAATCCTCCTCCCCACCCCAGGAGTTTGAAAAGAAAGATCCGCTCAAGAGAGTGCGGATTTGGGTGGCCAATGGGCTGTCCCGGCGGGAGAGTGCCACCGTATATCGTCTTTGTCAGTTTGCAGGCCCTAAAAAGCTGGCCGTTGAGTCTCATCCAGGTGGAACACTAATAGGGGGTTAAATCTGGGATGTCATCTTTCCAGACTGCATATAGTCTGGGTCCTATTTTCTGGTCATTATCTTGGGGTCATAATCAAGTCTACTGACTGTCATTATGGGTCAGTGTCCCTTTGGTCTGATGCCATGACTATTTAAAGGTGTTTTTCGCTTCCATTGGCGGTAATTATGCCTCTTGTGGTTAGACAATATATTGTCACTTGTCTTTTTCCAGCGCATTTTGTAGTCAGTCCAAGGTCTGTATAGTCAGCTCCTCTGTGTCGTCTCGCTGCTATTTGCAGGTTTGGTTCGTCTCATTCCGTTAAGCAAAATATTAGATATTCTCTGATAGAATTTCATTGTATAATACACCAGCAAGTTCTATGTGCGAAGCAAGGTTTAAAAACATTTTCTAATGCAATGCCAGTTGTAATTAAAGTTATTAATTTTATAAACGCAAGAGGTCTTAATAAGCGAGAATTTGCACAATTATTAGAGGAAATTGAGTGCCAATATTCTGGGATTTTCACATACAACGATGTTCGATGGCTCAGTTGCGGCCAAGTTCTTAATCGGTTTGTCATTTTATTAGATGAAATAAAGCTCTTAAAAAACAATAGTTATGACGAATTTTCAAAAGATTGGCTAAATGATTTAATGTTCTTATGTGATATCACTCAGCATTTCAATGAACTGAATAAAAACCTTCAGGGACATGGACAAATTGCATTGATGATGTTTGAAAATATCAAAATATTTATGAAAAAACTTGACATCTTTACTAAAGATTTGGAAATGAGCACCATGAAATATTTTCCTCAATTACAAAAACATTTTCAAAACACTAAAGATTTTGAAAATATTCTTGACATTCAAGAAAATGCAATTAAAAAATATCTAACCATTTTGCAAGAAATAAAACAAGCTTTCCATGAGAGATATAATTAATTTAGAAGTTTGGAAAATACATTTCGCTTTATTTTATGCCCACATAAAGCAGAGTACGATACAATGCAGCTAAACAATTTTATGTGGCTAGGTATCACTAACTTAGAAATGAAATTAATTGAATTCCAAAGAAGCATAGTGTGGAAAAATAAATTTGAAAACTTGATTTTCGAAGTAGAAGGAAAAATTTCAGAAAGTAATGCAGATAGGCCTAATGAAGATCCCACACTAAAAGTTGAAAATATTATATTAAACGCATGGTATCCTTTACCGAACAATTTTACATGTATGAGGAAACTGGCTAACGCTCTTCTTCAAATGTTCGGGTCCACATATTCATGTGAAAAATTGTTTTCCTCAATGAATTTTGTTAAATCTTCCAACAGGAATAAACTTGGAAATGAATTGACTGCAAAATGTATTAAAGTAATGAACACGAAGTATGTACCTAATATTAAGAAACTGTCTGAAAGTAAGCAACAACAAATTTCGCATTAAATATACTTTTATCAACTTTATTACACATACTGTATCTGTAATTATGTTAATTGTTAATGAAGAATATTTAAAATAAAAGCGTTTTCTTTTATTCCTTGCTCATTCAAATACTTTGTGCAGAGGCAATACTGGTCATGATGTCACCTGGTGCGGTACAAGGTATCAAATCAAGCTTCGATATTTACTTTTTTTTTAGCTCTTCACTTGCAAAAGTTAAAGTTATAAATCAAAAAGGAAACTAAAACCTTTTTTGGATTATTTCAAAAGTGAGAACCAAAAAGATTCAACTCTCAACTTTATCTCTTAACAAAACGTTTGATGTTTCTAAATAATTGGCACCCTTTTTACCCCCCCCCCCTTTCTAATTGAGGACACTAACTTATGACTCACGGGCTAGTATTTAAAAAATAATAATAAAATAATTGACCCACTCTTCAAAAAGGTTCGCCATCACTGTTCTAGAGAATGGTTTCGCATTTGACCGGTAATTTTGGACATATTAGATAATAATAATATATACTGTTTTCTTAGTTATAATGAAATTTTAAAAGTTACTAAGAGGAAGTTTACTCTATATGTTTTTTTTTTTTTTTTTGTGTTGTTATTTATATTGCTTGATTACTTGATCGTTTAACACTACGTGTTAAATAATTAACTGTTATGTCCGTAAATTGCATGTGTTCTCTGGTCGATTTGCTTTTTACTGAACGAAAAACCAGTTTCTGGAAGAAAGACCCATGCTATTCTCGCATGAAATCGATTAAATCGGCCATTGTGAAAAAAGGCCCATAAAAATTATTTGCTTTATTGACGGAATTAGAAGTCGGGTCTTTTTCATCCGATGTGGGGAGGACGGTGATTCTACCAAGTGTAATACCCACGAGGACCTCTAGAGTATCCTGTATCAAGAAAAATACAAGCAAGCTATACTCTGTAGGCAATCCCTCTTTGTTATCCAAACAGTGAGGAGAGCTGATCATTCATAGAGTCTAAACAGCATAAGTGTGTGTGTGTGTGTGTGTGTGTGTGTGTGTGTGTGTGTGTGTGTGTGTGTGTGTGTGTGTGTGTGTGTGTGTGTGTGTGTGTGTGTGTGTGTGTGTGTGTGTGTGTGTGTGTGTGTGTGTGTGTAGGTGGAGACCACGAAATTATCAAAGATAATCATATGACTTGGCATTGATAGTTTTTGTCACTGCAATCAACAATCAGAGTCCGAACCGTGAGAAGCAGCTCCACACCATGATTCCTCTTCCTTTGCTTGCAAGTGCGACCATAATACACTGTGGTAGATGACGTTCCTTGAGCATTCTGCATACCAGACCGTCTCATATATGTAACGCAACTCATTACTCCATATGATTTGTTTTCAGTGTTTCCAGGAACGACGATCTACGAACCACTGCAAACGAAGTCTGGTGATCTCTCATGCGACATAAGGCTTGTGAGCAGCAGCTCTGCCATGAAAATCGATGGCACGAAACGCTTATGGACGGACCGTTAACTTCCATAAGAACATTCCTATGGTCATCCGGAGTTTCAACGTATCGTTTTCTAACGACATCGTTAGGTCCACTTTCCGAAATTTTTTTCAGGAACCGGCGATTTCTTTGTTTTGTTTTTTTACACTACTTGACCATTTTCACACTCCGGAATCGCCTTTGCTTTTCGATCGTGTCATTACATCGACTGTAATTGATTTCGAAGTTTAAACGTGTGGCTATCGCACATAATGACAAATTAATATCTATAGATGCCCTGCCGCTAGTCATTCTGCTTGTTTGTCACACCTCTATTCTTTCCTGCACACTAAATTGTGCGGTATGGTGTTTCAAACGCCAGATCAACTAAGGTTATGAGGTGTGTTAATATATTCTGCGTTGTTGTTGTTGTTGTTTGTACTATTGTGGCGCAAAAGCTGCTTCGGCTTTATTGCGCCTGTTCAAGTTTTGTTATTTTCAGTACTGTATATACATTGTCTGTGTGTGATGTATTGTTCAGTTGGTTTGCCTATTTACTGGATAAGAAACGAGGGAGACAAAGGCACACAAATCTCGACTGAGACCGTGTGTGTGTTAAGCGCAAAAGCAACTAAGTTTATGAAGTGTCAGTATATTGCATCCGTAATTTTTACGTACTCTCTGGCCGACTTGCCTGTTTGCTGGACGAACAACTCCAATTTTCAGGAGAAAATCTATGCGACCCTCGCCTGAGACTGACTAACTCAGCCACGTTGTGAGAAAAGCTCATAAAATTCTTTGTGCCACTGATAGGTTTCAAACAAGTCCTTTTTCACCAGGTGTGGGGAGGACAGTGAACATATCCACTGTGCGACACTCGAGGACAGACAAAACCCGAAAAAATTCCTCCCGTCGAGACGAGATTTGAACTCACACCTTCTGCTTTCGATACATCTTGTTTTTAGCATTCACTCCGCTGAGACCAGTGTCTAAATGCTTTTGTACGATAGTGTGTAACTATCAGTTTTGCTTTTCAGAGAGAGAGAGCAGGAGCCAAGTATGCTAGAGAAAACGGTTACATGTGTGTGGTATGGTTGTTTATTGGCGCATTAGCTGCTATGGCTATAGTGCGTCAACGGTTACATGTTCAGGGTTCTAATCATTGGGCACAGCCGATTCCTAATATACGTTATTTCTGCTGTTTTAAAATGAACTAGACTGTCATTTGACAGTCACGTTCTGTGCCTGAGCTCTGATAGTACCGATACATACACAGTCACAGCAAGACTCTGCTGACGTGTCTGCCCCCCTTCCCCCGCACCCATCAGCAGTATGTGATATTCAGAACGTTATTCACCAATTTCACAACTTTTTCACAACAGTTTTACGAATTCACAAATGCTGCTAATTTAATCAGAATTCTCAATCTGGTAACGTTAGCCGTTTGAGCATAGTTAAAGCAATATTCGAGTAATGGACTGGGGGTGGGAAGAGTACAACTCCATTAACCAGTCTTTTGTAATGGAATTTTAAATACGTACTAATGGACAAATTAAATAATGGCACGCCTTTCCAAAGGGAAAGAAAAAAACAAAAATATCGAATTCTCAACTTTTAATCACTTGGAAATTTCAACATACTTCACTGAGCAGAACCACTTAATGCTGAGTTCAGTGACTGATAACGGACTTGACACAATTTTTGGCTTCGTCTGTTTCAAGAAAGGGAACTTCGTGTGTTTTGCCTGCTTTTTATTGCTCGCTTCACAGAACCTGGATTTCGCAGCCTAGTTTTTAGCTGAGAGCAATTGTTAGTCATTGAATATTATTCGAAATTACTTACAAAACAAAACCTACGTAATAAAGCTATAATTTAAATCTATAAAACTGTTTTCTTTAATTGGGACTTTATTTTAATCAGAGACGGATTTTAGTCGTGAGCAACTAAGGGATCTATATACTGTATCGATTAAATTTCGGTAGGACAGATAATGTAAAAAATAGTAATATAAATCTAATAAGTATACGTGATTAACTCTAATTATGTGAAAAAAGCGATGCATTCCAATTGCATTAAAATGAGAGAATGCCAAAATACGAGAAAGCAATATGTTACTGAAGAATACTGAAAAAAAAATGAGGAATACTGGAAAAAAAAAAAAAAAAAAAAAGGGGGAAATATAATATATTATATGTCATATAGACTATATGCAGAATTTCTATTTGGTGTTATTTGTCGAAGCTAAGCAAAGAAAAAAGAAAAAAAAAAAATACTAGACTTTTAGCAAAGTTCAAAAATATTTTTAGAATTTATAAATTTGAACGATACTTAGAGATGTTCGCCCTATCTAACGATTAGAGTTGAAACAAGGTGGAGAAAAGCTCATTTTATTTATAAGCAGGCCTCCAGGGGCTCACATCTGGTGAGTATGGGCTTGGAACATCCAGCGTCCTGAGCTGGATATCATCATTCTTCTCTTTCTTGGTGATTCTCTTCTACTTCTATCTCTCTCAGGGTAATTCAGATTTTTTTTTTTTTTTTTTGCCCCGGTGCAGCATAAGCCTCAGGCTTCCTTGCACCATATGACTAATAATAATAGTAATAGTAATAGTAAATATAACTAAGACCAGACAATAGCAAAGTCGATATATGAATGATATATTGGCCTTGCTGCTGTATGACTTAGTCTGAACCGTATGAACATGGAAGCCACTGAGCTTCACTCCAGCGCCTCCTGTATAAGTTAGAGTTGCCACACTCAAGTCCCTCTCCCAAAAGAGGCAAAAATAACGTTTTTTCTGTTTTCCCAAAGGAGATGTAATCAAAATGAACACTACAGCCTTTCAATGTTTGGGATTTTATTTTATTTTTTTATCCAGGTGCTTAGTCGATATCTTAGTTAGTCCTATTTGAAAGGTCGTGGAATATGATACACTACGACTACGATAAGTTACGACTTTTTGCTGCTCACGAACTAATTACTTTCACGAAAACATATCGTGCAAGTAATTAGTGATTAACTGACACTACGATCTACACTGCTGACTAATATATGACACAGAATGGAGCAATATTCAGAAATGTTGTTCTACAAAGCGACATTGAAGAATACCACGCGCCTTCATGTCACGATAAATGACATGAAATCAGGGGAAAAGGAAGCCAATTTTTAGATCATTCTCCACCAATCAAGATACCAGAAAGCTTCATCAAAAAGTAGTACAGTACAGTATAACTTATCAAGAAAAAGTGCAGAGGTAGCCTTCCTAGTGAAAGTAACTCTAGTAACAGACTCGAAGTTTCTTGTAATTGTGGAATAAAAAAATTCTTTTATAATTTTAGGTTTGATTTGCTGCTCACGGGTTTTTCCTGAAAAAATAAAATTAAAGATAACGCGAAAAAGGACGTCAGATACGTCTACGTCTTTTAGGAGCTGTTCACAAATTATGAAAAGCGATTTTTATATTTTTAATTTTTAATTATTACTCTTCCCCGCGTATTTCGTAACAACCTTTGTAGCTTACATTCGTTTTTATTATTGCTATTTATATACATTAAATATGAATACCAGATGTGTGGATACCGAAAAGGGTACATTAGAAATGGTGTCTTTTTTTTTTTTTCTTTTTTCAGAAAAAAATTTGGAATATTAGAAACAATAGCGGATTTAGGAGTGGGCGCAGGGTTAACTCTCTTCCCTACACTCAGTGCAGGGAAGGCATTGGCGCACATAATTAATAAAAGCTGAAAACTAACTCCTTACAGCAACTGCTTTGGTACGCAACCCAGTGACCTTGGGCCCTAGAGCAATTGTACCACCTCGCCTCGGCAAATGTGGTCTTGCCTGTACTGCAAAAATAGCATTTACATAAACGGAAATATGGAACGTAAACAGCTGTATATTATAATTATTATAATTCATATATCCCTTCCCCTCAAAGTGGCACAACATCTGCCATTGACTGAGAAAGTTTCTTTTTATTATTTTCATGGAGAGATAGCGATTTTAGTTTAATTTAAAGATGGAAAAGAGTACAAGAGTTGACAACTAAGACAACTAAAATAGTGTAAAGTGCAAAAGCAGCAGATATGAAAAACTGTATCTGTACTATATAAAGAATACTGTCTCATCCGAAAGAGCAGGAACTAAAATTTTTTAATAGGTTAGGGTTCAAAATTTACAAATTATAAACAGGAGCTTTCGGAACGATGGGTCTCTTCATCAGCTAACATTATATATGTACAAATACGTTATAATGGAATATCTAACACATGACCTGACTTGTCTAACATATGACCACACCCGGCAATGATGCCGGGTGTGGTCATGTAGACAAGTGAAACGCGTGCAGGGGGTTGGTGAACGTAAAATGGAAGGTACATCAAAAGGGTTACTGGGCAGAATCATACACTTGCTGCTGAGAATGTAGGGTGCATACATGGGACGTATGTTTGTTTGTTTGTTTGTTATTTAGGAGCATTAGCAACTAAGGCCATATTGCTCTGGGATATGCGGTGGCCATTCCCTGACCTTTCCGCATTCTCCGTATTTGGTGGTGACGGGCTCGAACCCCGGTCTAATCAAGAATCGTATACTACGCACTGCTGCTGCTGCTCCTTCCCACCTAGCTACTGAGGCGCCCGGGTTGTATGCCAACGTTTGTCATATTACAAGACAACTTCCTCCATAATTGGGTGTCTGCGCACACCTCTGTTGCGATTGGAGACACTACAGCACCTGGTTATATGTAGTGCTTCAAGCCATGCCAAGATTGTTGACGGTAGTTAATATGACTGGTCAACGATCTCGACATCTTGTCGGGGGGGGGGTGGAGTTCGTGTTGCTCAGATCAATAGTGTTCGCGATTGCGGAGTGCCCGGAGTCAACAGATCAAAGGGCCTTTCATGTTCGGAGATAAGATCTTGAAGCCTTCTAGCAGTTTTCCCAACGTAACAACTACCGCAATCAGGACAGGTAATACGGTATACAGAACAGCTACATAAAAATGAGGGGATCGGTGTTTTTTACCCTAGAAATAAGTAGTCATAATTTTCTGCCTGGAAGTTGTAAACACTTTATGTGATTGGCGCATAGGATTCTGGAAAGGGGTCTGAAACGCCTGGGTAATAATATAGGTAAATAATAGGTGGTAGAAGTGGTTTTTTAATCCGGGGTAGATTTTGGGCGTGCAGCAAGTTCGCGAGCTTGTAAGTCTCACTTGTCTAGGATGTGAGCAGGGGTAGCCACAACTTAAGAGGTCAGCTCTTATTTGCGAAATTTTTTGCCTGTCATTAATAGACAAGGCACCAAAGGTAATAGTAGACCCAGGCAGGCTGCTTGTGCCTGGGGGCAGGCAGCGGCTGCTTAGGTGTTAGCTGCTCCCTGGTGGCAAGGTGGACGTACACAAGCGATAAAAAGCTTTGCAGAGTTTCTGCACCAACACAGACGTGCAAGGTGGAGATGGGCTAAGGTCTAGGAGCCACCCTTGATATAGATAAAACACACACACACACACACACACACACACACACACACACACACACACACACACACACACACACACACACACACACACACACACACACACACACACACACACACACACACACGTGTTCGTATATAATACAGTATATACAGGGTGTTTCAGTTAAACGTTTCAGAACTTCTAAGAGGGGTAGGGTACATCCTGACAACTCGAAATCATATAGCAATGTGGGGTCGGAAATGCTTTCCTGAAGCGGTGTTGTACACAGAAGCACCATAAAGAAAAGAGACCGTAAGTGAGAAATCGTTTTAATAATACATGAAAAGAAGCAAAAGGTACATGGATTAAAGTAAGTGTTCGAAGTTCTTCCACGGGCTACAATGCACGCCTCACATCTCCGACGCATGGACATCCGAACATTCTGGAATACTCCAGGCGAATTTCGAATTTCTTGAACAAGAACGCCAAGTTAGTAGGATGGATGACTCTCACGAACGCAGAGTTAGCCGATATGCATTTGGTGTACGGGGCTGCAAATTGTAGTTTGCCAGCCGCACAGCGTTTGTATGCGGAACGATATCCGACGAGGCGTATTCCCAGTCATAATTTCTTTGCAAGACTGCACCAGAGGTTAGCTGAGAGAGGTTCATTTGAAAGAGCTGACAGGGACAGGGTAAGAACAGCACGGACTCCAGCCGTCGAACAGAATGTGCTGCAGCATGTACAGGGGAATCCAAGAACGAGTACACGAAGTCTAGCAAACGCAGTCGGGGTTTCCCATTGCAGCGTCTGGAGGATTCTCCGAGAACAAGACATGCATCCGTTTCACGTGCAGCGTGTCCAGGCACAGCAACCAGAGGATTATGCACCTCGTATTGCTTTCGCACAGTGGTACCTTGGAAAATGTGCTACAAATCCCCTTTTTCCTGCTGAATTGTTGTTTTCCGATGAGGCATCCTTCACAAGGGAAGGAATTTTCAACACGCATAACGACCATATCTGGGCGGTCGAGAACCCGCATGCAATACGACGTCGTGCAGCACAGATTCGATTTTCGGTCAATGTATGGGCCGGTATTATGGGAGATCACCTCATCGGACCTTACCTGTTACCGTGTCGTCTAACCGGACCTATCTACTTGATCTTTCTGCAGCAAGTATTGCCACAACTTTTGAGAGATGAACAGATTTCTGCATCGACGCAACAGACAATGTGGTTCCAACACGATGGAGCCCCTGCCCATTATAGCGGAGATGTTCGTAACTACCTGGATGTCACATTTGGTCAACAGTGGATCGGACGTGGTGGTCCCGTGCGTTGGCCTGCTCGGTCACCCGACCTATCATGTCTTGATTTTTATTTCTGGGGTCATATGAAATCGCTAGTTTATGACACCCCTGTTGACAATGCTGAGGAGCTGGTTGCAAGAATCGCAGTAGCTGCCGAAGAAATTCGAAATTCGCCTGGAGTATTCCAGAATGTTCGGATGTCCATGCGTCGGAGATGTGAGGCGTGCATTGTAGCCCGTGGAAGAAACTTCGAACACTTACTTTAATCCATGTACCTTTTGCTTCTTTTCATGTATTATTAAAACGATTTCTCACTTACGGTCTCTTTTCTTTATGGTGCTTCTGTGTACAACACCGCTTCAGGAAAGCATTTCTGACCCCACATTGCTATATGATTTCGAGTTGTCATAATGTACCCTACCCCTCTTAGAAGTTCTGATGTAAGGACCCAGCCTTACAATAAATTATAAAGTTTGTTAAATATTGGAAGAATTAATTGTGGCGTATATAGTTAGTTTCAGTCAAGTATCATTTGTTAAGAAACACTGAAATTCGAAGGTTATTCCAGACACTCCCAGTTAGTTATATCTCGGTTGTAAAGAATTCCTTAAGCGAGTCAGTAAAAGTAATTATAATGGACCGAAACAAATCCCACTTAAGACAGGAGCATATACTCTATAGAAAGGGCACTGAGTGCGGAAGTGGCCCTGTTAATAAATTTCACGGTTCGACCTCTAGCAGGTGTGGGCGACATAGTAATGGGGGTGAGGTCACAAAGAAAGCCTGAAACTCTCTTAGCTGACCGGAACTTACGTTTAATTTCTAGAATGTGCCAGTAATTTCCAGACTAACGGAAGTTCGGTCACACTAGGAAAAAGAAAACACGCCCACGGAAATGAAGGGAGACGAATAGGATCACGAAGGAAAGGATGGGGAAGTCAACGATTGGCCAGGAAGAAAGCGGTGGGAATTTTGAGAGAAAGGAGAGAAGGAAAGAGAAAATTTGATACTGGGTTCATTCGGAGAGGAGTTTTGTGGTGGAGAGAGTGAGAAGAGGAGTCGTGATCTAAGTTGGGTGGTGGAAGCAGTCCTGGGGAGATGGAAGCTGTAGTGGGAGAATTTATTATAAGAATTTATTTTGTGAAAGTCTAGAGTCGGAAGTATCGTTCCCTTGAAGAAGTTAATGCAGTCTATGGAGGAAGAATGGTGAAACGCCCTAGAGGCAAATTTCTCGATTGAGCAGTTGAGTGACTAGTCGACCCGGAAGGTATCCCAGTCCTCGGACGCAACGCAGATGGAGGAAGAAAGGAGATAAGATCCGGTATTATCTTCAGCCGTGCAGTACCCGGTAGAGAAACCCAGGATAGATTACTGTGTTCCCCGGATGAGCACCCTTTCACTTTCCAGTCCTCACCCCGAGCAGATAGGAAGAGAGACCGAGCAGGGAGGAATACCAGACCATTGCGTAAGTGCTAGAATAAGTACTGAGAATATAATTTGTAAAAAGGGGAACTAATTTAATAATGAAAAGGACTCTAGGAGGACGCTATAAATTTTAAGAGAGAATGTCAAAGTACTAACTATATATATATATATATATTTGAACGAGTGTAACACTTAAGGAGTGATAATTCAATTTAGTATAGAGATCAGAGTAATGCAATCTAAGAGTAAGTTAATCTGTAGTAGGAAGTAAAAAATTTGTCCTTGAATTATTGTGAATGTTAAATTGCTGTGAGTATGACTTATTTGGGGTAGAAAATGATTAAACAGGTAAACAATTAAATGAGCATCTAGCCCTAATTGTGAAATAGTGGATTAATTGAACGGAAAGGTAACTAAGTAAATTGGTTGGATATTGTTGACTGTTGACATGTTTGCAAGGAAGGATTCTTGAATGAATATATATGTATTTCCTAATAAGTTGGGAAACGAGCATTTATGAAATTATAATTTTGTCTGTTCATTGGCTGATGGTGGTTTATGGACTTACATGGACTGTTAAGGAGCAAAGAGACAGATTGTGCGTTGTGAGGGGTAATAAATGCCGGACCTACAGAAATCTTTGTGGAGCAACATGAAGAGACACAATGATATATATATATATATATATATATATATATATATATATATATATATATATATATATATATATAAGTATTAGGATTTAGTAGTTCTTTTGATAACAAGGTTGACTGTAAATTACAAGATATATACACATTTAAAAAATTAGTAAAATAACAAGTGTCAAACTAAATACTGTATTCTGTTAAAGGTTATTGTAATTTTCTTATATATGATATGACAATAAAAAAAAAAATTTTATATTCTACATTCTTTTGTGTGTGTCTGTCATTTCTAAACTCAGCCAGTCCAGTGGAAGAATACCTTAATATATTTGGGGTCCCCGTGAGTCTGGGAATTTTTTGAGATCAATCAAGTCAGGTGTTAAAGTGGGAGGGGTTAAAATAAGGGGATAGAAAAAAAATATAACATAATATAATATAATTGTAGGCCCCTTTGAGCAATAGGATTTTCAGTGTAATAAGTAAATAAAATAAACCCCCCCCACACTGAAACGTTTAACTGAAACACCCTGTATATATATATATATATATATATATATATATATATATATATATATATATATATATATATATATATATATATATTTTTTTTTTTATATATATGTATAATGAGAATGCTAATGTATATGAAATGTATATATATCTTCTCTGTAAGTTTTTGTATATAATCTGTAAAGAATTGTGTGTACAAATAAATGGAAAAAAAAAATGTCATTAATAGAACTAGAGTGGGTCCAGGTACGAATGAGCAGGGCGCGTGCAGTACTAAGTAAATGGCTGGGAGCATGCGCTGACCTGTAGTTTGTAAAATAGTCAGTAGACATGGGTTTTCTATAGGCTGAAGTTCTTAGTCGTGAGTCCGCGTGTTGCATTAAGACATCTAGAAATGAGAGGGTGTTGTTAGAATCTAGCCCGATGGTAAACTGGATGAAGGGATACAGAGAGTTGAGGTGCTGTAGTAGTTGGGTTTCTGAACCCCGGGGGATGATTACAAAAATGTCGTCTCTGTACCAGCACCAGAGGGTGATGGGGACAGGCGGGTCAGGAAATATACGGCTTTCCAGCTCCTCCATTGCAATGTTTGTTATGACTGAGCTGACTGGGGCACCCATAGCTGTGCCGTGGAGCTGGTGAAATAGAAAGTTGTCAAACATGATCATGCTGCCTGTCAGACATAGGTTGAGGGCAGCACAAATATCCTCCGTTGAGAGCGAGGTTCTGTCAGATAAGGTGGTATCATTATCCAAAAGTTGTTTAATACAGGTAATAGCTTGCTGTACTAGAATAGAGGTAAATAAGGAGACTATGTCGAAGGAGGTCATGACCTGATCTTCGGAGATGGTGAGGTCTTTAATGAGGTGCAGGAATTCCACACTGTTGGAAGAAACAGTATGGTTGGTATTCCCTATAAGGGTTGTTAACAGTCCGGCGATGTACTTTGAAAGTTCGTAGTTGGTGAGTTGCAGCAGGAAACAATGGGCCTTAGAGGAATGCCCGGTTTGTGTGTCTTCGGGAACCCATAAAATTGCGGATGGTGGCAGCCTGTAGCATGAAGTTGCTACAGGCTGTTTTAGAGGTCTTTTTAGATGAGAACTAGCTGTATATCAATTTGTTTACTTTAGATTCTAATTTCTATAAAACTTTGATGGGAGAGTCCTGTACTGGTTCATATACATTGCTATCGTGTAGGAGAGAGAGGGCCTTACACAATTATTCAGACCTGTCCATAATTACAGTGCGTCGTCCTTTGTCAGCGGGCAGGATCACGATAATGTCATCCTTCCTGGGTGATAGGAAGGATGACACCATTGAATTCTATCCCACTTCCGAATGCTGGTCTTGGCGATATGATAATTTCGCCACTTTGTATATGGATTAGTTACGAGTCCGGACATTGCACTGGCGCAATGCAGTCTAAGTTGTGGATGCATCATAAAACGACAACAACAGTTGCAATATATGACATTTCCATTCCTTGACCCTGCAGGAAAGGGTGGGGGAGATGAAGCCCAAAGCGTAGTTTAAGAAAGAATAAATTGCATTCGCTCCTATGAGAATTCACGTAATATTTATGCATAGAGTCCATTTGACATGTCTGTCAATATTAGCAATTGTTATATTTAACTCCAGGGGCTTACACTGGTGAGTATGGGCTTGGCACACCCAGGGTTCTGAGCTGGATATCGTCATTCTTCTCTTTCTTGGTGATTCCCTTCTACTTTTGACTCTCTCTCTCTCTTTCTCTCTCTCTCTCGGTTACTCGGAAATTTTTTTTGGCTGGTGCAACATAAGCCCCAGGTTTCCTTGCACCATATGGCTAGTAATAATAGTAATAGTTAAGTCACGAAGAGTTTGTGCAGAAGCAAGGAGGACTACCGTTATAAGGTTACAATAAAAATCACAAAAACATGATAAAATTACACTAGGATAACTGGTCATAATTTATATAAATTAAATATAAAATAAATTAGAATTTCGTATAAACCATATAAATATTTCGGTGCCATATTATTGAAATTACTGTAGCTTAAGAAAGGCAATTAACAGTAAATAAAAATAGCGATAAATGTGCAAGGCAAAATTTATATTTATACACGAATGGGGGGAGGGAGAGAGAGAGAGGTTATTGGCATGAATTTAGGTGAAATGTTTAATATTTAATAATATTGATTTTGTCTGCGACAGTATTGGCCATTGGTGATTTCAGTTGGCAAGAAGAGCTAGAGATCGTCGCTATGCCAATGCGTTGGTTATTTGTTATTTGGAAAAATTCGAGCCAGTTTTAAAGTGGCGCTTCGTTTTGTATTTGATTTTAACGTTGAATAATTTATAATGTCAGTTATATATTCGAATAAATTAAATTTAGTAATAAACAAAAACAAAATAAATATAAATGAATAAGAAAAATACGTTTGATGACTGTATTCATTGCCGAAGTAATTAATTGTAAACTCCTCTGACTTGGTGGTCGTACCGGAGTGGACATGTGGTGTACCTTACATAGGGAGGCCCTTGAACGCTAGTTTCACTTCTCCATGATACTCTATGATACTCTGTGATGATACAAAGTTCTAAAATGGCATAAATGAGGGTAGTAACTATGTTTGTGTAATGTGGTTGCGTTGTTTAGTTGCTTTAGACCACTTTGCCATGAAGGCTGCTCCCGGTCCGTTCATACCACGAGGAGGTGGGAGGTAACAATACACGTACTGTCCAAAATAGATAGTGCGGTATTGTTGTAATTGCAGTACGTGTAAAAAAAAAAAACTCGCACAAACAGGTAGTAGTGCAAGTCCTATGGGCGCCAGCAGATTCCACATTAATAGAAGGCAGGGCTGGATTTTGTGTTCGTAGGCCCTAGGCACTTTTATTCCGAAATGTGCTAAAAAAAGGGAGCAAAATGGTTTTTCTATTTTACCACTTTGACTGCGAATCACGTCAGTTAACATGACT
Organism: Mastigoproctus giganteus; assembly: GCF_048544385.1. Lineage (NCBI taxonomy): Eukaryota > Metazoa > Arthropoda > Arachnida > Uropygi > Thelyphonidae > Mastigoproctus > Mastigoproctus giganteus. The sequence continues at coordinate 172,590,652 of NC_143576.1, forward strand.
CAAGTTTCAACTATAATAAACAATAAACCACCTCAATTAACGGAGCGATCATCACTTCAATTCTTATAGTTTCGAGAACAGTGCTAGATAGCGTATGCGTATTGAATTGAAGCTCCTAGAGGCGATTGCACACTTGTTTTCTCGGCTCGTTTTTCGTTAGTCACAGTGAAAAGAGTGAAGCGGTTTTTTTTTAATTTTTTCCTTCCTTTGCAGGCCCTAGGCACTGTGCCTAACGAGAAATCCGGCCCTTCTAGAAGGAGCAAGGAAGGGCTCAACCCTGAGAGACAGCGTCTCACTCATTCAATTGTGGTAGTACGTTCACACACACACACACACACACACACACACACACACACACACACACACACACACACACACACACACACACACACACACACACACACACACACACACACACACACACACACACACACACACACAAGGATAGAAGAAACTGAAAAAAAGAACCGGAGTATAAAAAAGTTATTTACTTTTATTTTTACTGTTACTGTTGAAGTGTCATGGCTCAACGGCCCTTTACAGACAACCACCACTGCTCTACAAGTCCCCTTTGGTGCATTGGTGTGCCCATGTGGGGTTGAGAGAGGGATAAATCCTCCAACCAAGTTTATATCATATAATTGTGCTGACACGTGTTGATGCTTGTAAAAGCTACCAAAGCATAACGTACGAGTTTCCCAAGACAAAATTTATGGGGGAGCACTACTTTGGAGTTCATAGTTTGCACTTTCACGTTGATTGATACATATCAAACCTGCTACTTCTCTCAAAAGTCTGTGTGCTAGCATTGCAACTGTTTTGTTAAAAAATCACTGCACGCGGTTCAGAAGCAATCAACTGAATTGTTATTGTAAATTCGTTTAACTTTAAAATTAGCTACTTGTTTTTAATAGAGAGAATCTGAAATTTGTATATTATTATTATTATTATTATTATTATTATTAATAGCCATATGGTGCAAGGAAGCCTGAGGCTTATGTTGCACCAGGAAAAAAAAAAAAAGTTCCCGAGTTATCCTGAGAGAGAGAGTCAAAAGTAGATATGATATTGATAATATTGCACTGGACACAGTGTGTGTGTGTGTGTGTGGTTCCCCACAACACCTTCGATAATATTGCACTGTTAAAATTATGAAAGACATTGCTGACAATCTAACTTTCGTCATCTAACTAATAATTATCTAACTTTGCAGTCCTGAAACTGTGCGCCGCGGCTGCCCGGTGCGCCGCAGAGAACTCACAGGGACGCCGTGGGATACAGTTAGTCCTCGTATAACACGTGTTTACACTACACAAAGTCGATCATACACGATTTATAAATAGGGGAACGATATCGTACATAACATGAACCGAATTCGCTTTTAAGCATGATTCGCCTTTGTGTTTACAAGAAATGGCAGTAGAACGCGGAATCACCCCAACTGAACACAACACGATAGGAATGAAGAGAAGATTCTGAAAATGTATCTGTTTTTTATATCAGTGAAGGGGAAACACATTTCACCATAATAACGTAAAAACCAACACAATTCCAGCTATCGATATAATCGCAAATGCAATTAGATCGAGTTTACCACCAGTTTTTAACAGATTCCACTAGCAGAAACGCAACTGGAAATTGTTTTTATTGTTTTATGGTAGTAACCCCTAGAAATGTGCTTTAGTGAAATGTGAAGTGGTAATAGTGTATCTCTGCCTTTACGGTGTTGTTTATTCAGTTGCTGCACGCGCGCAGCTTTGTTTATGTGTATCAAGCGTGCCTCCTCGTTTTGTAATTGTGCTTTATTCCCTAAAATTGAGTAAAATACTTAAAAGGAAAAATGTGAAAAGGAAGCGTCCTGGTGAACACACTGCAGATTCAGAGAGAAAAAGTAAAGCAATATCGGTAAACAGAGGCGGACTGGATCAAAAATTATAGTGGCCTCATACTGTAGTTTATGGCCAAAATCACACCGGCCTCCGGCCCACCGGGGTTTCCCCGGTAAGGCTTATGGCCAGTCCGCCTCTGTCGATAGAGAAAAAATATGAAATTGTGAAACGCTTTGAGCGAAATGAAAGACCGTGTGATATTGCACGTGCTACAGACCGAAATGAGGCAACGCCGAGAATTACAAAGAATGCGGAGAAAATAAAAACAACTTTCATAGCAGGAACAACTCAAAGTGTAATTAAAATCCATTAGAATTGGAAGAGATGGAACGGCTGTCATCTGTTTGGATAGAAAATCAAACAAAAAACAAGTTTGCTTACGATAGAAGCAAAAGCATTAGCAATATTTTATTACGTAATAGTCGTAATAAAATACTTATGTATTTTATTACGACTATTATAATTACGACGATTATTTGACGTATAAAATACGTCAAATAATCGTAATAAAATACTTAATGTATTTTATTACGATTATTTATTGTTTGGTAATGTTTTGGTTACAAATGTGTGTTCAATCTTGGGTGGTCGGCACCTAACCTTATTTTTCCCATAGGGCCTGTTGTTTATATTGCACGATTTTGCATTGCACGAGGGTTTCTAGAAACACAACTATCATGCTATACGAGGACTGACTGTATTTTAAAATTTCGAGGGAATATAAGTTAGTAAGTGACTGGTCATTTAAGACTCAAATAAAAATATTATTTTTTCTTTCAATGTATGTGTATTATTTTTTCAAACGGCTACTGAGTTATCAAAATGTATTAATCAATAGCGCAATCAGGAGGATGTATATGCACACCAAAGAAATTTCATACATTTTACTGTTAGATATATTACAAATTATTATAAGGATCCTACTGTTAGTTTTTATTCCGGCAAGCAGCTCAGGTAACCCTGGCGGAGGCCAGCCAGAGTATGATGGGCAGCCTTGCTCACCTCCCAGTGGTGGTGACAGGCAACTCGGGGTCCCACTAGGGGCCCTGAGGCCGAGCAGCCAGAGACACAACAACAGAACATAACACTGCTCTGACACAAACCAGACATTACACTTTTCTGGCTTTTACAGATTTTCTGTTCTTTTCACAAAGTACTATGGCACAGATATGGGAAACCACCGGTGGAACCTTCCACAAAACGCTATGCTACTATGTTAGTTTTTGTTACTATCCATTTTAAGATATTATCAAAAAAAAAAAGAAAAAAAAAAAGGGAAATTGACTTAGTTTTCTAAATTAAAATAGAAGTTCATGTTTTGTATGTGCAGTAATATATAAATTAATAGAAGAGATATACTCTTTCCACTCCTCCCAATATGAGCTTGCATCTTCCAGTATGAATTCCCTGTTCCATCCCTGTAGCTAATTATGGTAGACAGAAATTTAATGAATAAATTAAAGAAAATGTGCAAACTTCAAATGATATTTCATTTTGAACTTTGTTGGAATAGCACATAAGAAATTTATTTAACTTTAATTTTGATATGTTCCTTTTTCGGTACACTCGTTTATATATATATATATATATATATATATATAAACGGACCAAAATTATATTTTATTTGAAAATATAGACCTGCTTTTACATCTACTCTATAGCGTGCGAATAATGACGCACCACTACATTTTATTTACAGTACTCGTTGTACTTAATATGAATTTTTGTCAGAATCGTGTTTGCAACTAGGAAACGGATATTAGCGTATAGGACTTTAGCGCATATGCTAATGAATAGCAACGTGAGATTTTAGCATGTGTATCACATTTCTGTATAAATGACAAATATTTCTCCCGGCATTGCAGATGTCTTTTCATTTTAATTTGGCACGTGGGTGGTGAAGAGGTAAGCTGAACTCTTGTTGGTCGTGGAAGTTTTACGACACTTCAGCATCATGGGCCATATTGCTTTCGTCTGCGACAGTTGCGACCATTAGTGATTTCAATTGGTAAGAGGAGGTTCAGATCGTCGCTATGCCAATGAGTTGGTTATTTGCTATGTGGAACAATGTGAGCCAGTTTTAAAGTGACACTTCGTTTCGTTTTTGATTTACGAATACGACTATATAAGGCTTAATCATGTATGATGGCGATTATACATCTGAATAAATTCAACTTAGTAATAAATAAAAATAAATATAAATAATTTAAAAAATTAAAAATTAAAAAAATTAAAAAAATTAAAAAATTAAAATTAAAAATTAAAAAAATTAAAAAAAAATAAAAAATTAAAATTAAAATTAAAAATTAAAAAAATTAAACATTAAAAATTAAAAATTAAAAAAATTAAAATTTTGATAATGAATACCATTATCAAAATTAATTATTTTGATAATGGTATTCATTATCAAAATAATTAATTGTAAACTCCGCTGACTTAGTGGTCGTATCTTACGTAGGGAGGACACGTGGTGTATCTTAAGGGAGGCCCCTGAACGCTAGTTATTATTATTACAGTATTATTATTATTATTATTATTAGCCACATTATACAAGGAAGCCTGAGGCTTATGCTGCACCAGCCAAAAAAAAAATAAATAAATAAAAAAAATTCCCGTGTTACCCCCTGTGTGTGTGTGTGTGTGTGTGTGTGTGTGTGTGTGTGTGTGTGTGTGTGTGTGTGTGTGTGTGTGTGTGTGTGTGTGTGAGAGAGAGAGAGAGAGAGAGAGAGAGAGAGAGAGAGAGAGAGAGAAGTAGAAAGGCATCACCAAGAAAGAGAAGAATGATGATATCCAGTTCAGGACCCTGGGTTTGCCAAGCCCATACTCATCAGATGTGAGCCCCCAGGGTAGTTTCCACTCCTCCATGGTGCTCTGTGATAATATGGAACTCTAAAATGGTCAGAAATGAGTGTAGTGCAGTGTGTGTGTGTGTGTGTGTGTGTGTGTGTTTGTTTCTGGTCATTTTGCTACCAGCAAGGCTGTTCCCGGGTACCCGTCCACATCATGAAGAGGTGGGCTACAACAATGCACGTACTGCCCAAAATGGGGGGGGAACAACAAAAAAACCTCTCATCAACTGGTAGTGAAAGTCCTATGGGTGCCAGCAGATCACACATCACTAAAAGGAGCGAAGAAGCGCTCAAACCAAAGACGCCAGCGTTCAACCTCATCCTAGTGTGGCAGTATATTCCTGCCAGTGTATTATGTCAGTATAAGTGTGGGTTCACGGGCCGATAGGTATGTTTCTGAAAAACCCAGAAACTTCATTTCCTCCATCTGAGATCAGTTACCTCAGCTCCGTTTGAACCAGCCTTTAAGAAATCTCCAACGGAATTGGAACGAGTGACAAGTGGCGAAACCATTACACTGACGTAGAGCATTAAGGCATTTATTATTCTGTTGAAATACAAGTATATTGCACACCAGAAAAATAAAAGTACTTAATGCTCTACGTCTGTCATCTAAATAAAAAAAAAATAATAAATAAAACGATCGAATACTATTATGTAGAATCTTAATCCATTTACGAAATGTTTCTAAAGTGTTTTTACAATTGGTTTATATAATCAAAAATAATGTTGACGAAATTTGCTCAGACGGGCTCTCGTGGAAGAGGATGAGCGGAACAGCAGGTCCTCTCACAGAGAGTCTTGCCTCTCCTTTCCTAAAGTCTTTCAATTGCATTATGTATGCAATGAAGGAAACAAAATTTCCCACCCAGTGTGGGGAGTTTGGTGATTATAACTACCCACGCAGCGCATTCTTCAAGGAAGTCGTCACGAGTAGCACAGACTACACACATGAGGGGACATAAATTCAAATTGAGGAAGGATGTTTGCAGAACAGATGTGGGAAGGTTTGCCTTCAACCAGCGGGTGGTTGATGGAACAAACTCCCCTCTGTTGTTATGGATGAGTAAATTCAAGGAAGAACTAGACAAATTATTGGAACGGATGGGCAGGTGATGTGGAAGAGTTTTTTGCTGATTTTTTAAGCTTGCTTTTTTGCATTATATGCCATATTCCCACTACAATAATAACTAAGAATAATAACAATAATAATAATACTTACTGTAGAGTCGTGGTACCTGCGTGTACCGATGAACTTTACAATAAAGATCTTATTTATTATAATCACCACCCTTGAGAAATTTTTATGGCCTTTTTCACAACGTGGCTGGATTAGTCGGCTTGTTTTTTTGTTCTTTAGGGAAGTACAGAGTGGTCATAAATTTCTACAACGGTTTTAAATTTTAATAACTAAAGTTATACAAATGATAGAACCATTTAGTAAAAATTATATGACAGTTGAATTCTTCATCCTTGTAAATCTGATTTTTCTTTTGTTGTACTGTATTTATATTTTATCAATTTCTCTTTTATTTGTAGATATTGAATGACTCCATATGGCAACAATTGAAGAAAAAATTGAGTGCTTTGGCTTGCAGAGTTTAAATCAATAACAGCTGTGACAAGAAAGTTCACTACTCATTATAAAAAAGATGCACCGCATAAAAAAGTCAATAAGTAGATGAATGAAAAAATTTTAAAGAAATTGGATCAGTTGATGACAAACCACGATCTGGGAGACAACGAACAGTCAACAATGATGGTGGCCATGTTGAAGTGTGATAATTAAAATCTGAATTAAGAATAAAACTTTAAGACTTTCATATATTTTTTTACTAAATAGTTCCATTATTTGTTTATATTTAGTTATTGAAATTTAAAACCCGTGCAAGACTTTATGACCATCCTGTATTATAATGAACCAACCAATTATAATGAAGTATTATAATGAACCAGCCATTTTAAGAATCTAAAGCATTTAAAGCCTCTAAGAAACAAGGATGGGAGTTTGGTGTGGGGGAAATAAGCTTCCTCTTCCTTTTCGAGTAGCGAGAGGTTCTTTCTTTCCATTCATTCTCTTTAGAACTAATAAGAACTAATATAGTACTAATAAAAGTAAAAGAACTTACTAATAAATTTCATGTTTATGTTATTAAGGTTCACATTGATATCAGCATCTCCTAATTTTAATTTCACGTTAATATTGCTAAGGCATAGCATTATAATATACGAGATTGAAGAAATAGGTAGGTTAACTTTTAACGTAACATGATACTCCACAGGATTGCGAAAATTTGTTCTATTATATGAGCATAGCACAGGGATCATGATTGTTTGAAGTAATCATTTTTCTTCAAGCAATTATTGAAATGCAATGGGCTCGGCGGTCACCTGGGTCTCGTGTCCTTCCCCTGAAGGGATAAGAAAGCGTTGGCATTTTTTTAAAAAAAAAAATATCATTTTTCATCTGTGATATAATCAGTTTTATCAAAAATACCTTTCTCAGAGCGTTTGGAATCTCTAGCACCTTCACATTGAATCGCATCTAATTTTAAGTGGCTTTTATGTTATAACCGTGATTTTTATCCTTTTTATTTTATTTATGTTTATTTTATTATAATAATATTTTTCGTATCCCATCTTAACCAGTTCATTATTTTGGATTATATTTTCACCAAAGTGCACTCTATGTAGTGAATTCACGAAGAGGATCGCTACGTGCACTAGCCTCGAATGAATATAGAATATAAATTATCTTGTATCTGTAAATTATGTACTGTAATAACTTGTTACATAATTATAAAATACAAGTTTTAACTTTTAAATTACACAGGAGTACTTCCCAATCGTTCTAATTTCAGGCTTAAGTTGCATAGATTTGTTTTAGAGTTATTTTTCATACTAATTATCTATACCTTGTAAACGAAAATAAAATAAATGTGAACTTAAAGCTTACAAATGATACGGCCATCGTCCTCTGATATATTTTAATCGCTGCTCTAGGCCTTAAAAGGTTGAAAACCCTTGTTCTAAACAGAGATGGAAGCATTAGTAAACATTATGTAATTCTAACAGTGATTTGGCAATGCAGTACTCTCTGGAGTAATGCCAGCTTTAATCCTCCGCTTTGCTCCGATGTTAACACTTTGGGAGAGATAAAACGGCAAATTGTATGATACCTGTGGCACTGCGCCAGATTTGGGTACTTCGCATTGCTTGTATGCCCTCCTGAAAAGTAGTTTTCTCGTGAGGCAATTGTGCACTCCTGAACAGGCACCTTTCTGTAAGGTTATTAACATCTAATGTGACAAGATTATTATTGCAGTTTGGCAGTCAATGAGGCACATTTTACAAGATAAGATTAGAAAAATAATATTCAAGTACATCATAAATATGTTCATAATAAAATATCTTGCTTGTGAGAAAGACGACACTATTCCAAATTATTAAAAAACGGAAACACTAAACCATATAACAAATGCAGCTAATTCCTGCTGTCTTTTTAAGGCTAAACTTAGTAAGATAGGAATACTCCTATGTACCAAACCAACCAAAATAAAACGAAATAAAATAAAGAAAAACACTATTCCATTAGGCTCTCCCAGAAAGTTATTTAAACTACTCGTACCCATGTGTAAATTGCGTGTGTTCCCTGGTCGATTTGCCTGTTTTGCTGGACGAAAAACCCGAGTTTCCGGGGAAGGACCTTGCTATCTACGCCTGAGACCGACTAACTCAGCCACTGAGTGAAAAAAAAGCCCATAAAAGTTCCTCGCGTCATTGATGTGATTCGAATGCAGGCCTTTTCTAGTCGGTATGGGGAGGACGGTGACGATACCCGGGCAGACAATTAAAATAAAAGACAAAACAAAGCCCCTCATGGGTAGCACAGTTTGTGGAATCGCCTCCTCCCAACACAGGGTGGAAAAGACCTGAGGTGGAATCCTGTCGATGACGAAAGGAATTTTTATGGGCTTTTTTCGCACCGTGGCTGAGTTAGTCGGTCTCAGGCGAGGGTAGCCTGGTTTTATCTCCCAGAAACTCTGGATTTTCGTCCAGCAAGCAGAAAGTCGACCACAAAACACACGCAATTTGAAGACAGCATATACGCTGTCTTTAAATTGCCAATATGGCCTTAGTCGTTGATGCTTCCAAAACCTACTACTACTACTACAAAGCAATCCTCACCTCCAACAAGAAGAAGAACACGACCCAAGAAGTAAAGGGACCCAATTACGCCACTACTTTAATTATGTTACATTCCTTGAGTTCATTAAGTTCTATTTACTTATTAAAGAATTCTCCTTTTATTCCGGTTATTGGTGAAAAAATAAAATATCGAAAAGTGATAAATGAAATCATTGTATTCGTGTGGGACCCAATAACTTCATTCGGAAAGGTGTCATTGTTGTATCCATGTGGAATACAATAACGCCACTTTTCCGAATGTAGGTCGAAATAAGAAGAACGGATGTCGGTAAATTAGAAAGTAGTTTATTTCATTAAATTATAAAGAATACAAAAGGATTTACCCTCCTGCATCCTTTCGTTATCATAATCAGTACATATAGCACATATTATGTTCAATTGCAGTTTTCACTACAAGTTCTGTACAACAAAATTCTTGAATCCTTACATCTATGCCTAGCTTTAAAGTCGCAAAAGTGACACTTGATATTGCTGAAAAGAAGTACTGAAATAAAATTTCACGCAAAATCTTTCTAGTAATGCCATTCCCAAACCTTTTACATTCGCTTAATTCTTTTAACAAACCATGAATCATATCTGTTTCACTGAGAATTCCATTTTTAAAATAATTTTCAGAATACGTTTCCACATTAGTATTAGTATTAGTATTAGTAATAATACTAATACTAATGTGGAAACGTAGTATTAGTATATGGTGCAAAAAAGCCTATGGCTTATGCTGCACCAGCCAAAAAAAAAAAAAAAAAAAAAAAAAAATCCGAACAAAACAATGATAAAAACAAAAAAAAAAAAAATAAATAAAATAAATAACTAAATAATAATAATTAATAAATAAAAATAAAATAAAAAAATAAAATAAATAAAAAGGAAATTAAACCTATCATCCTATGCGCTTCCCTTACCCGAAAGTACTATCCAGATGACCTTTGAATTTCCCCAAACTGTCGGCCTCCACCACCCATGAAGGCAACTTATTCCAGTAATTTATAACTCGCTGGCTAAAATAAAACTTCCTGCAGTCCAGTCTAAACATTTCCCCCCCGTAACTTGAATTTATGTCCCCTAGTTCTAGCATCATTTATAATCTTAAAAATTTCGTCCTCATTCATTTTACTGATGCCTCTCACAGCCTTAAACACCTCAATAAAATCTCCTCTAAGGTGTCTAGTTTCCAAATTCTGCAACCCACATATTCGAAGTCTTTCTTCATAAGGACGCCCTTTTGCCGATCTCACCAGGCGAGTTACCCTTCTTTGCACCCTTTCAAGAAGCTCGATGTCTTTCTTTACGTTCGGTCTCCATACTTGAACACAGTATTCCAAGTGTGGTCTAACATAAGCCTTATATAATGGGATTATCACGTCCCTATCTCTACTTGCAAAAGTTCGATAGATCATCGATAGGACACCATGGGCCTTCCTTGCAACCTGTTTACAATGCTCAGAGAATTTCATGTCTGACCGTATCGTAACACCCAAGTCCCTTTCCTCCAGTACTGGGTTTAGTTGAACTCCACCAAGTGAATAAGTTTTTTTGGGATTACTGTTTCCCAGGTGTAATACCTTACACTTTGTTGGATTAAAGCACAGCTGCCATTTTTCTGACCATTCTTGAAGTCTATCTAGGTCTCTCTGAAGAAGCTCAGCTTGACAGTGATCATTAACTACTCTACCAATTTTAACATCATCTGCAAATTTAGACATCACGCCCTCTATCCCTTCATCAATGTCGTTTATGAAAATTAAAAACAACAGTGGTCCTAATACTGATCCTTGGGGAACCCCACTTCTTACATATTCAGTCATACAGAATAGCTATCTATGAAATATTCTTTGAATATTTCATAGAGTGCTATTCTTTGAATATTTCATAGAGTGCTATTCTTTGAATATTTCATACAGCATTCTTCCCTGGTTTGCATTTATTCTATATTAATTCTTTCTAGTTGCCTCTGATTCCACATGATTTGTATCGATCCACGAGCTAAAAATGATGAAATTAATTTACTTGCTATCAGACGTTCGTATAATTGGATGGTAAATACTGTGAATTATAATTTTACAAATTTATAAAATTGGCATGCATGAAATGCATTTTACCTTAGGAAATGTGGACGGCGTTATTGTATCCATTAAACGTGACGTTTTTGCATTCAGCTCTATCATCACACGAAATGTATTCCACATTATCAAAAAAAAAAAAAAAAAAAAGAAAAAAAAAAGAGGCAGTTCAAAAGTTTAATTGCTGCATGCCAAGAAGAGTATTATATAAGAAAGAATGCAATCAAAATAATTGTTTGAAGTTGAATTAGCAATAGTAAAATCACCATTTCAAAACCGGGGAGGAAATTTATACCTCTTTTTTGGGGATATGAGGAAGCGATTGTAACTTCGAAAGTTGTTTGCAGGAGGAACAATACAATCGACTGCTCCCAATGTTTTCATACTACTGATATCTGTCAGATGTGGAGATTCTAAGGACACACAGACAAATCTTCATTGCTATCAACAGAAATATTCACTCTAGGCAAAGATATATATATGGTGTTATCATAGTTTTTCACCATACAATTCAAGCTTTAGCAAAACTAAGATTGGTTGGTTGGTTGATTGATTTAGAGATTTCTTAGGTGCATCTGCAACTATGGTCATAGTGCGACAACAAAACTAAGAACTTAAAAAGTGCAATGCGAATGAAAGACGGTCGGCTGCAGTCTTTGATGTCTTTCCAAGTAGCATGGTGGTTATAATCACTGTCCGAGACCCGCGTTAGAATCCTCTCAACGATGCAAGGAACTTTTATTGGCTTTTTAAATCCTGCGAATGAGTTAGTCGGTCTCAGGCGAGAATAGAGGTTTCTTTCCGCACAGAAACTTGAGTTTTTCGTCTAGTAAAGCAAGCAACCGAATAGACAACTACACGAAGTTTACAAACATAATACACACAGGTAGATAAGGTAATTCTCGGGTGGCCTTAATATGGCAATTTTTCCGTGTGGCCCTTGGTAGCGTACGTAGACACTGATAGCTAAGCACATTTCCAGTCAGAGCCCAAACACGCGCACTTCCAATTACTAACTATTAAGCTAGTAGATCGATTGCAATAAAAAAGCTTCAATAAGGTAAACACTCCTGGAAGCGGAAGCTATAAAATTCCGTAGCTATAAACGAAAATTTATATATTCATTTTATTTATTTAAACTTCAAAATCCTTAAAGATGTTCTGGAAAAGTTTTAGAAAGCTTGCCTTTCCTTTGACTAATCATACAGCTAATTTATTTAAAAGATATTAATTAAAAATGGTTAGGAATTCATGAATTTTAAGGTTCTTTAACGAAAGTAGACATACATTGTGAAATAACAAATGTATTGTAAGATCTGAAAATCTTACAAAAATAAAATATTTTTTTTAAACTTTGGAAGTTAGTTTTCCTTTGATTCTTGCCGTTAATAGGATAAATGGGTAATATATGCAGTTTCAGAAATAAGAATTATTCTGGTAAGAGGTATAAAAATTAAAAGGGTAGTAGGATCGAAAACAGTGCCATTAGCTTTACATCCGTTAAAACTGGGAACTGACGGAGAATACTATGACAAACCCAGCAGGGGGTCCGGCGCTACAAAAACAACTTAAGGTTTATGAGGGGTCACACACCAGAAACGTATTCTGAACAACACACACTAGTTTCTAAAAATAGACGCTATGGTATCCAGTGTCACGTTTTGTGGTTTTTTTTGAGTGCAATAGAGACAAGCTGTTATGAGACAGGAAGAGTTGTTTTGAAGTATTCGGCCGACATCAAAGAACACAACGGATGTCAACAGGTTGTAAAGAAAGGGGTATAGAGAATCACGTGCTACGGGGCAGGCTGAACTAGGCCTTCCAACAAATGAAAAGAAAGAAAAATGAAAAAGAAAGAGTGATTGGAAGAAAACACTGTGGGGAGGCGTGGAAAACTCCGGGAGAAAATTGTGGATGAATACGGACACAAGAGGAGGGAGAGTGAAAAGGAAGAGAAGGAGAGGGGAGAATTTTTTTTTGAGCGGTGCTAGTGAAAGGGTGAGTCAGGAAGAGTTGCTTGAAAGATGATGAAGAAATAGCCGACGAAAAACAGTCGAAGTGGGGTTATCAGTAATGTAGTGAGTGAGAAATTAGGAGATGAACTGGAAAGGGGTAGTAAAAGGAAGTTCTGCAAACAGTGAGAATGAGAGAAGAAGATTCCCTTAGAACACCCAGTCCACCGAGGAAGGCGATAATATCCTGATATAGTCTTGAAAGGCAAAGTAACAACCCTGGAACAGAAGGTAGCCGTCCTGACAGAAAAAGTAGCAGATCCTGAAAGCGGAGCAGCAGTTGCGAACGCCATATGATGATGCCCTGGAAACTGTAAGCTGTTGCCCTGGATGGCGGAAGATAGCAGCTCTGGATAAGGATAGGATAGAAGGCCCTTATGAAGACACCTGACCATAGAAATTAAGTAAGTGAAAGTTAATTTGAGAATACTGTAAGTTAACTGCTAGAGAAAGGACTGTAGAGCGATATTTGGGGAATTCAATGATAAGAGAAAGTTATTTTGAAAATACTGTAAGTTAAATACTAGTGAAAGGACTGTAATACGATTTTGGGGAATTTAATGATAAAGATAAGTTTAGATGGGTGAACCAAATAGGAGTAAATTCTACTCTAAGGCAATTATGGTTGGTTTAGGCAGTAATTTGGATTAAGGAGGATAGTAATGTAGATGAGAAAGTGAACGGAAGGAATTGTAGTAAAAATAGAAATATTAAATGTGTGGAGATAAAATTTATGTATATTGCCAACCCTTAAAGGTGTGTTTGAATGTGACATTGTATTTTGGTGATCAAGTTCTGTAACTGACAATGGTTAAAGAAATATATAAGAAAGAGGAATAGGGAATTAAAAAATAAATTGGTAGTTATGATGATACATAAAAGTAATGTGATCAATGATATATTTAACTTTAATGATAAAAAAAATGTTATTGACACCTATGAGGTATGATTTGATTGTGTTGTAATAGGAGCAGAAATAAGGTGAGCATATAAAGAGTGTAACTATTTAACCTGTGTATGCGTAATGAGAAAGGTGAGATAAAAAAAAAGGGTCTGTAAAGGAGCCTGTTAGATAGGAAGAGACTGAATATGTTGTAAGTACCTTGGTGTTGAAACAGTGAAATTCTATTCTTAATGAGATTTGTTATGATTTAACTGTAAATATGCATAATAAACTTGTTTTTTTGTATAACATTTGTGTAATTATTTGTTGTACTGGACACCAGCCCATCTGAAGGGAATAATATACATCTAGAAGTTTCCCCCCCAAAACCTGAAGTCTTCTGTGAAGTTGAATAGTCAGATGCGCAAGTGGGGAGATATTATAAAGGGGAGTTGTCTAAATAGGGGAATAAATTAAAATAATATAAATAATATATATATATACAACAACATTAACCCCCCCCCACAGTATCAACCAAGTTTTCAAACAGTTCTCCAAAAACCTTGGTACTATTAACATTAAGAGTAGATCTGCAGACCTAGTTAAAAATTACAGGATAGTGTTGAATAAAAAGCCGCGTGTTCGGGTTAAATTTGAAAGTATCTGCAGTTCTGCCCAGACAAGATAGGAGGGAGAATACGATGAGTCTTGTCAAGCAGTTCAGCCCTGGAGGGATTATACAAGGATCATGGAGTAGAATTTTCGCAATGGTCTATTCTTGTTAACAGTAGAAATTGCTTCTACAGAGATGGGATACACTTAAATGGAAAGGGTGCAAGAATATTTGTTGATGCTATCTAGACATATTACGTGGGTCGGAAAACTATTAGTTTTGGCGATACATACTAATAGATTAACAATAGCCCAGGCAGAGGTGAAAGTGATACTTGCAATGTTTCTATTGGAACGAGCAGAAGGCTTGAAAGCAAGGTGCTTGGAATTTCAAAGACTGCTGGAAGTCATCATAGAACAAGTAATTATATGGGCTGTGTTAAGGTAATTAAAAGTAAATGTATACTTGCATGTACATCAGTGCTAGGAGCGTAGTAAATAAATTTGATGAATTTTAAGTGCAGTCAAGACATCAAATGCAGACATTATTGGGATATCAGAGCTGTGATGTCACTCAAATATAAGAGAATCAGAACTTGAATATGGGAAGTGCAATGTATACAGGAAACACAAACCAAACGAAACCAAACTATTATATTAGGGTCACCCAGTAATTTATTACATATACCCAAGTGTATTGTGTGTGTAAATTGCGTCTGTTCTCTGGTCGATTTGTCTGTTTTGCTGGACGAAAAAAACCCCTGTTTCTGGGGAAAAAACCTCGCTATCTACTCCTGAAACCGACTAATTCAGTCACGGAATGAAAAAGGTCCATTAAAGTTTCTTTCGTCATCGACGGAATTCGAACCAGGTCTTTCATACCCGGTGTGGGGAGGACTGTGACGATACCACTGTGCGACCTGCGTAGACTAAGAGTAGGGAAAGTGGCATTGTTGACAAGCCCCGAACGACGGGTCAATGACAACAGACAACAAGAGACTGATCGACGCGTCGATCAAAGAGGAACGCCGCATCACAATTGTATGCGAATTGTATGATGCAGTAGGTATAGGAAAACCTGCTGTGATAACCATCATAAAGGAACTAGGCTACAACAAGTTTTGCGCCCAGCGGCTCCCGAAAATGCTGACACACATGAGCACAAAGAATCCCGGAAAGTCATCTGTACGGAACTTCTCCAGCGTTACGAGAGTGAAGGAGAGGGTTTTCCTTCAGCCATAGTCAGAGGTGACGAAATCTGTGCCCACTATTATGATCCTGAAACGAAGAGACAGTCGATTGAGTGGCACCATTAAAATTCACCGCGCAAGGAGAAGTTCAAAAGACAGACTTCTGTTGGTAAAGTCATGGCGACAGCGTTTTGGGACAAAGATGGGGCATTGCTTGTTGACGTCTTCGAGCGTGGCACCACGCTCAAAACTCTTAAATCTTAGATCAATCTTAGAAACAAAAATCTTAGATTCTTCTCCATGAAAACGTACGACCCAACATCAGTCTGCGCACGATGGAGGCCATTGCAAAATTGGGATGCCCTGTTCTTCCTCGCCCCTCTCATAGTCCTGATCTCGCACAATCCGACTATCACCGCTTCGGCCTACTGAAGGATGCATTCCGTGCAACCCATTTTTCGGACGACTACCAGCTCAAGCACAGGGTTCGCGAAGCTCTCCGGAGCAAGAGTAAGGATTTTTACAGGATTGGAATACAGCGTCTGACTCAGAGATGGCAGAAGTGCATAGAAAATGATGGTGACTTTGTGAAAAAATAACATTGTGTTTATTAATGATTGAGAATTAATTGATGTAAAAGGCACAGTTGTAGCAATTAAATTTTCTGAGGAAAAAAATCGGAGGCATTACTTTCGTACTGCTCCTCGTAGTGAATAAAAAAGACAGGAAGTTCTTTGAGCAGTGCAGACGTACTGCTAAGACAGTTTAAGGGTTTTGTCAATGATATAAAGGAATTTTGCCAGAAGGTATAAGGAGGTGACTATCCAGCTGTATAAGTAATGGTTTAGACTACATCTTGAGTAGTACTACTACTACTACTACAGATCTGGCGGCCTCATTTTAGAAAGGATACGGATCTGTTGGAACAGGTGCAGAGAACAGCAACAAGTTTAGCTAGGGGAAACAGAAGAGTGCTCTTGTCAAGATAGGTTTCAGTTCTGCAGGTTGCAGCGTCTGGAAACTAGGCACCTGTGAGAAAGTCTATTTAAGGCTATTAAACAAATGGATAAGTGGATTATACAAATGCCGATGGCATCGTTACTCTCGCTCAGACAACACACGCATGACTGGGCATAAAATTAAATCAAGGAAGGATTATTGCAGACGTGAGGAAATTTTCTTTCAGAAAGCGGGTGGTTGATTTCTGAAAATGACTTTCATCTGGTGTTGTGAAAGTTAGTAGTTGAAATAAATTTAAGGAAAGAAGTGGATAAATTATTAGACGGAATGGACACATGATGTGTGAAGTGTTTATTTAATTTAATTTATTATTATCGTTATTTGGCAGATGATGATGTATAAACTTGCTTCCTTGCATCATTTGCTGCTACTAATACTGATACTACACACTGGTGTGCAAAATTTAAGGAATAGTCAGGTTTTCACTTGTAGCTTCTCATAGGAGTGGCCTGGATATGGGAAAAGAATACTAAAGGAACCACGTGAGGTATAGAAATGATGAAGGAAACGACACCGACACAATAACGGAAACAAAACGGTACAGAGCAACTTTATTCAAAAATGGCAACATAGTACTGGCTGCCATGATACAGATGCATCACTGCCAAAGATGGAACAAAGGGAAGAGGTGGTCCACAGTAAGAGATATAGCCACCCCTAATGTCGATGCAGGCTTTGCACCGCCTGTCCATATTTAGAACAATGTTGTTGATAAGTTCTTGCGGTAGCATCGTCCGTTCCTCTGTCAGCGCCATCTTCAGCTGGTGAACATTTTTTGGTGGGTGTGGGCGTGCCGCTAGGCGTCTCCCTAGAGCGTTCCCTATGTATTCGCTGAGATTTAAATCGATGGAAACGGTCAGGCCAATCCATACGAACAATGTCCTCACATTCCAAAACCATATCAACAACTGCAGTGCGATGGGGTGTGGCGTTATCATCCATAAACACGAACTCGGTGCCAATGTCACCTCGGAACAGACGCACATGGGGAAGGATTACCTCAGTACGGTAGCGTGCACCGGTTACAGTACCGCCTTCCAGTATCTGGAGTTGTGTACGTCCATCCAAGATAACGCCTCCCCCAGACGAGAACCCCAGACGAGACCGCCATATCAATTCCTTTCAGTGATGTTTGTGGGGTGATACCGTGTGCCAACCTCTCGCCAGATTAGCTGACGTCTAGAATCGCTCTGAATCTACTTTCATCTTAAGAGTACCTTAAGTAAATATTTTGTGGTTGTAACCTTTAGAAATAGTGTTGGTCCTTAAGTTTTGCACACCAGTGTAATACTAATGACACCAAGCTCACCAATGATACTTCAATATATCAAGAAAAAAAAAAAGCATTCAGAATTCTTGCGTCTTTTTTGATGACCTTATATAATTTTCCTCAACTTAAAGGTATATAAAAAATACCAAAATGTTTGCTTTTTTACCATGGCTACTTTTCAGCAATGGTGAATCCACTTTCTATGCGTTTAGCAATTAACTGGAATAACGTTATTGTCGGTGTCCCATCTGTAGTCAGCTAAACACGCGTCGAATCGATATTGTTGACATTTTGCTCTTTTTTTAATGTGCGTAGATATGTATTAGCACTCAATATTATTTTCATAATAGACAATGGTAGGTTTACGTCATGGAAAACTGAAGTTCAAAATCTGTAGGATAAATCATAACAAATTCGTAAGTGTAGCTATGCAGTATTCTATTATATTGTATTGTATATTCATGTCGGTAGGTGGCTCCCAGAATTACGTCTATCTCCACCTGTGTATTCTGTTGGCAAAAGAAACTCAGTGTTCTGACCTGAAAAGTGTAAATGTGTGTGTGTGTGTGTGTGTGTGTGTGTGCAGGTGTAGTGTAGTGTATTGTGAAATCAGGTCACTTTGCCACCAGAAAGCAGCCACACGTGGGTAAATGCAACCCAGCGTTCATCCCTGGTACATGAAGCCGGACCTGGACTGTACTGAATCTGTCAGTGTAATCTTGCACTATAATCCCGCACCTATCAGCAATAGTACAAGGCTGTCTGCGCGTGTAGCACAGTGGTATCGTCACCGTCCTCCCCACTCTGGGTGGAAAAGGCCCAAGTTCGAATCCCGTCGATGACGCGAGGAACTTTAATGGACTTTTTTCATTCCGTAGCTGAGTTAGTCGGTCTCAGGCGTAGATAGCAAGGTTTTCCATCCAGAAACTGGGGTTTTTCGTCCAGCAAACAGACAAATCGATCATAAAACACACACAATTAACAGATATAAGACGCAACACGGCAGATGACTTTAATTATTCGGGTGGCCTAAATATAATAGTTTGTTTTTTTGTTTAGTAGTACAAGGCTGGTGGGTGCCAGCAATTCAGTTCCCAGGCTGCCCAGACCGGAGAGCCTGCAAAAAAAAAAAAAAAAAAAAAAAAAAGAAATCAAAGCCAACCCGCGAGCGTAAAACAAAAACAAACAAACAAATGAAGACAATTGCCTTCTTTTCATGAGTACCAATCCTGGCAAACTCCTGTAAAGCCAGGATCGGTACTCATGCATCATTAACAGTCATACAGCACATGATCCCAAGGCTCAATCAAAATACTATAATATGGCTGATCTGCCAAATCAAATTTAAACAACTTAAAGTTAAGGGATCCATGACCTGTCAATAAATAAGTTTCCATTGATAAATAAAAGCACTTGTTCAATTTATTATCAATATTGAATAAAACATCAGGTAAAAATAATCTAGTTACTTTATCTGTGGTACTTGAATCCCAGTGTTCTTGCCATACGGCAAGTAATCTCTTAAATATATCACTCTTTTTCTTTTTAATATTACCAGTACAATCATAAGATAAACCCATAAACGATATTCGTCTACCTTTCCTGATGAAATAACAAAAAGACCGAAATACAACTAACAGATCCAAGGGTATAGCCCCAGCAATAACCTGCATAGCATTGGTAGATACCGTTTTACAAAGTCTTAATATTGTCAACAACATAACTCGTTGAAGGGAAATTAGTTTTTGAAAAAAATTAACACTTTCTATGCGTTTATACTAAATAGGTGCAGCATAAGTAACAATAGGTAAAAACATAGCTTTATAATATACATTGAGAACTCGCTTTCCAAGCCACGATCCGACCTAGTAATACGAATTATAGAAGCAGTAAACTTTTTCACCTTGGAACTTAAATAATCAAGCGTGCAAAAAACTGTAATTTATCATCTAAAAGTACACCTAAATACTTCACCCTAGAAACCAAAGGTATTTGTTTATTAGCAATCGCGTCGGTCTGTCATAATTCAACTTCTCTTTCATTAGCTTCATGACTGTTTTATTTTCAGAAAAATTTTTAGTTTATGAAAAGTAGCCCATGTTTCAAGGTTATTCACTATAACTTGAAATCTGTCTTGTAGAACCTGCCTTCCAACCGTGCATTGCATTAAATCATCATCATAAGCCACTTGTGGCAGTGAGGTATGTATCTGGTCAACCACTAATTAGCATTAGCATTAGTAGAGGCATTTGATGCAAGAAAGCAAGCTTATGCAGCATCAGCCAAAAAAAAAAAAACCCACTTCCACTTCACCCCTCCGTTCGTTCAAAATACCTGTCCAGCTGAGCCTTAAACTTATTTAGGCTATCAACCTCCACCACAAGGGATGGAAGTCTATTCCACCAACCAACCACCCGCTGGCTAAAGGCAAATTTCCGCACGTCTATCCTACATCTGTCTTTCCTCAATTTGAATTTATGCCCTCTCAGGTGATTATTCTGAGTTAGAGGAAGGATCCCATCAGCATTGAGCATGCTCAAACCATTCAAGGCTTTATACACCTCTATCAGATCACCTCGCTGGTGCCTAGTCTCCAGACACTGTAATTTGCAAAACTTAAGCCTTTCTTCGTAAGAGCACCCCTTTGTTCCATTCACTAATCTTGTTGCCCTTCTCTGTACTCGTTCCAGCAGCTCTACATCCTTCTTGAAATGACGCCTCCAGACCTGTATACAGTACTCTAGGTGTGGCCTGACCATTGCCTTATACAAGGGAATAATCACCTCCTTATCCCTGCTAGAAAAATTCCTGTCTATCATTCACAATACTCCATGAGCTACTCTTGCAGCCCGTCTGCACTGCTCAGAGAACTTCATATCTGCCTGCACAACCACCCCCAAGTCCCTTTCATTCTCTACTACTGTCAGTGTAGTACCACAGAGTTGATACGTTGCTCTGGGGTTGCTGTTTCCCATGTGTAGTACTTTACATTTGTCAATGTTAAACTTCATTTGCCACCTCGAAGCCCATCTGCTCAACCTTTCCAGATCCTGTTGCAGCAGCATAGTGTCCGCAGTGTCTTGACAACCCTGCCAACCTTTGTATCGTCTGCAAACTTGGACATTAAGCTTGATATACCATCATCAATATCATTTATAAATACAGAAAACAATAATGGACCCAACACTGAGCCCTGAGGGACTCCACTAATAACATTAGTCCACGATGAGCAGTGTCCATTGATTACCACTCTCCGTCTTCTCCCCCTCAACCACCCCCTTATCTATAGCAGTAATTTGCCTCCAATGTCACACTGCTCCAATTTGTGTAGCAGTCTTCCATGTGCAACAGTATCAAAAGCCTTTCTAAGATCCAAGTATATAATAACAAAGCTATTCCCTGCATCCAGTTCTTTGGTGCCTGCATCATAGTATCCAATCAAATTGGTCAGGCAAGACTTCCCCTTAACCAAACCATGCTGTGTCGGAGCTATAACTGAAGTCTTGTCTAAATGATCCTGCAGTGCTTCTTTAACCAGTGCCTCCATTAATTTTCTTGGAACAGAAGTTAAGCTCACAGGTCTATAATTACTTGTGTCAGCCTTTGATCCTCCTTTGTGAATTGGGGTCACATTTGCACATTTCCAGTCTATGGGTACCTCCCCTGAGTCCAAGGAAGCTCTCATAATTATGGCTAAGGGTTTGCTTACTTCCTTTTCTGCCTCCTTTAATATAACTGGATAGATCCCATCCACCCCGGGTGCCTTTCTTGTGTTTATCTTCAACAGTTTCTCCTCCACTTTACTCCCAGTTATTTCAAGATTCTGTAGCTTACTGCTAGAGTTGAATACACCTCTGGCATTCCCCTCGCTGAATAACTCCTCATGTGTGAATGTCGATGCAAAATATTCATTTAGTTTGTTAGCTACCTGAGCAGGATCATCAACAGTTGACCCATCAATATCAAGTGGACCAATCTGATTCATCCCCTTCCTTCTAGAGTTTACATAAGTAAAGAACTCTTTGCTGTTTTTCTTTGCATCCCTTGCCAAGGATTTCTCGTAATCTGCCTTCGCCTGCCTAACCTCCTTTGTAACTTGGTTGCATATCAACTTGTATCTATCATAGGCTTCTGTGTCATGTGTTAATTTGTAAGTATCCCATGCATTTTTCTTCTCTGCCATGTGCCTCGTTAGTTCATCTGACATCCATTTTGGCCTAAACCTTGAACAATATTTCTTAGTTGGTATGTAAAGCCTAGTAGCTTCCAAGATAAGTTCTTTGAATGCTTCCCATTTTGAATTTGCTGTTGGTAACATCATCAGTTGGTCCCACTGTATAGAATTTAAATACTGTCTCAGTCCATCGTAGTCGCCTTTACGGAAGCAATAACCCTTCCCTTTACCCCTAATGGTAGTTACCTCTTTGAGTAAATCCCACTTCAGCACACTGTGATCACTGCCACCTAGTGGTTCATTTATCTGCAGATTCTTAATGCATGAAGAATCACTGCTGATAATCAAATCAAGAGTATTACTACACTAATTAAGAACCAGATTCCAGAATATAGGCCCTAGAACTGATCCTTGTGGGCAACCCCTGTTAATATCCCTGTTAAAAACTGAGTAATTTACTTTTGCCAGAATTTTCCTTTCATCAAAACTTCTGATCATTCTGTACAGCAAATTAGGACGCCGAAGTTGTCTTAACGAGCATAGAATACTCTCGTACAAAGCCGCATGTCGGAAGCTCCTTCAAAATCGATGAAAAGAGCTAAAATACTGCTCAGTAGATTTTTGGCAAAAAGTAACCAAGTCATGCATGGCATCCTCAGCAGACAGATTTTTCTTAAAACTATACCGATGTCCAAAAAGTATGTTATGTTCATTAAATAATTAATTCATTCAGCCTTAACAACAGTAGTCTCTCGTAAAATTTTCCAATATTTGCTAAGAGTGAAATCGGTTTATGAAGTATTGTGTTTTGTTCTGTTGTTATGTCTCTGGCTGCAGGGCCCCTAGTAGGATCCTACGTTGCCCGCCACCACCACTGGGAGGTGAGTCAAGCTGCCCGTTATACTCTGGCTGGTCTCTACCAGGGCCGCTTGGGCTTCCTGACAGAGTCCAAGTAAAAAAAAAATATTTTTGTTGAAGAGAGCACACTAGGGATTAGAATAAGAGTAGAGTGGGTCAGAATGTAGGGTAAGGGACAAAGATGGACCAAGGTGAAGGGCACACCCACCCAATGATTTAAGGCAAAGTGGGGAGAGGATATAGGGAATTAAAGTCACAGGGGCAGGTGCCCCCATGTGAACGCGATTGGTCTTGCGCTCTGAAAGGATATGCCGCAGGGATATGATGACAGCAGAGTGGCTGCAGCATAGATCCTGCACCCACAAGAGGGTACCAGCATAATCCTACCCCAGAGTGGGTTTTGCATGATAGCTTGGTTGCTATAATTTCCTGCACTTTGTGAGTAATACATTTATTCTACCCCCTTTGAGGTTTGTAATGGTGGTGGAATGTTCCAGTCAGGCCAGTCATGGGTGTGATAACCCCATATGGTGATAACAACTGCCTGTCCAAAACGTGTGAAAGCTGCATAAGATGTTTTATCGTTTATGGGGATGTGCTCCTGTTGGCAGGGTTTATTGGATTGTATCTCGGTGAAGAGTCGTAGGTGGTGATCATCATATGAGGGGCACTCGTTCATGGCGTGTACTCAAGACTCCCCATATCCACAGTGGCAGCAAAGAGCACTGTTAACTTTTGCTGGAATGGGCTGTGCCCAGTAAGCAGAAAGGTTGCCTGCAGTCCAGCTCAATACCAGGGAGGAGGCTTGGGATAGGTAAGGGCGATTGTGGGAAGAACTTCTTAGTTACTTCTCCTTTATTTGTTGCATCCCAGGGCTCCTGCCATACACACTGCAGGTGGCTGGCGACTTGCCCTTTTTCTTGCTTATGGTCATTTGTGAGGTCCAGATGCAGATCCAGTAGTTGGGTGGGAATACCTTTCTTGTGGCGCTGGTAGAGGCATCTTTTCAGTACTTCCAGGTAGAAGGACATGAATGACTTGGAGTGCAGGGGTGCTGACTGTGCAGCACGCCCTGGTAACAGACATAAATCGCTGAATTGAATCGAGTTTACGTCTGTTCCGCTCTAGTGCACCATATGGAGGCCCCATAGCAGACAATCGGCACGAATACCGCTTTGTAGATTAGAGAGAGAGGGCCTTGTGCTTCAGACCCCAGTCAGCCCGGCTTATTCTTCTGATCATGGCTGCGTATTTTCTTATTTAACGGCAATGTACTTCAGGTGGGGATGAAAGGTGAAGTTTACATCTATGTGGAGGCCTAGGTATTTAACTTCAGTATATAATCGGATTGCTATGTTGTTTATCTTCTTGACTGGGGTCTACTGCGGATTTGAAGTTTCCCTTTCAACAGGATGGACTTCGTTTTTTTTTTACCCGAGATAGATAGTTGGTGCAGTGAGGCCCAATTCTGTAGCTGTCCGAGAGCTCGATTTGCTTTCACTTCCATTCCATCTCTTGTGTCAGAGTGTATTACAAGAGCAAGGTCATCAGCAAAGGCCAGGGGTAAGACGCCGCCGAGATCCATCTCCAGGAACTCGTCCAGGACACTTGATCACAGGAATGGTCCCAGGACAGAGCCCTAGGGGCAACCCCTGGTAACACATCTGGAGACTCTGATATTTGGTTACAATTTGGATGAATCTGTTGTTGAGGTAGGATTTTATACTTTCATAGAGATTATAAGAAACTCCAGCCAGCCGTAGCCTCCTAATAACGCTAAGCCACCACAGCTGGTTGAAGGCGCCGGCGAAGTCCACCTTAATGGCTAGGGTATACTTGTGCTCCGTTTCATTGGCCTGGGAGTTGAGGTTATGGACGGCGTCCTCGGTGCTGAGACCCGTCTTGAAGCCAAACTGCAGTGCTGAGGAAAGTTGTTTACCAGTGTAACAGTCAGTAAGGCGGAAGAGGAGGAATCGTTCTTGAAGTTTAGTAAGAACAGAGAGCAGTGCTATTGGCCTGTAGGAAGTAGGAAGGTGAGTCGGCTTTTCAGGGTTTTTAAGTATTAATTTGAGCATAGTTTCTCTCCAGGTAGCAGGGAAGGAGCCGTCAGCCAAGCATCTATTGAAGAGACTGAGTAGGGTGGTAGGATAAAGTTTTGCGAATTTCTTAATCACGCCAACTTCAAGGAGGTCAGAGCCAGGGGTCTTCCCTTCTTTTGTCTTTGCTAGGGCTAGGTTCAGCTGTGCAATGGTAAATGGTTCTTCTATGTTGTCCAGTGCATAGGCTCCATTGCTGTCTACTATTTGAGTTTGTTTTGGGCGTAAATGTGTGTTTTTCGGAGGGAAGAGGGCATCGAGAATATTATTTACAGAGTCCGTCCAAGAGGTGTTGAAGGTTCCATCAGGTTTCTGCGAGGAGTCGAAGACTTCTCCCCTGAGCAGCTTATTGATTACAATGCGGAAGACTGTTCACCATGGGTTGCTGTTTCCAGTGGAGGTTACCAGGGTCCTCCATGATTCTCTCTCTCTCTCTCTCTCTCTCTCTCTCTCTCTCTCTCTCTCTCTCTCTCTCTCTCTCTCTCTCTCTCTCTCTTGCTTCTGCGAATTTCAAGTGTGTAACTATTTCTTAGCAGCCGATAAGTTTCCCACGTAGCATCCATTTACTTAGGGGAAGAAATAGGCACGAGCGTTTTGGAATGCCTTCCAAGTGAGGTGGACCCGTTTCCCCAGGTCGGGAAGGTTGGTGGTCCACAACGGAACGGCGTATCTCTAAGATTTTCTTGTGGGAAGGATAAGTCGCAGGCAGTTCTGATTGTCTTGGTTATTTTGGGCACACAATCTTCTGGTGAGCTCATCCTCGGGGAGGCTTCTTGTGAGCTCCACCTGAAGCTGACGCCAATCTGCTTTTTTTAGTTCAGTAGTGTACTATGTCTCTGGGGATTGGTGGGGAGCGTTCCACAGAGCGAGCGAGAGAGAGTATGATCGCTCTGTGGTCCGAAGTAGTCCAGGATTCTTGCACTGTCCAGCCAACCAGTTTCTGGGCTATGTCTGGCTTAGTCATGATTATGTCTATTCTACTCTCCCAGAGGGAGCTGCTGAAGGTGGGCGGGTGGCCCGGTCTGTTGAGAACCCGAAGGCCAGTAGTTAAAATGAAGTCCTCAAGTCGTTAACCATTTCTGGACTCAGTTCTTTCGGGTGTTAGGCTCTGCCACAGGGCAGAGTGACAGTTGGCATCCATTCCAACCAGCAGCCTCCCTCCCGGAAGAAGGTGGAGAGCTTTCTGGATGAGTGATATTGCAACAGTGATGTCCTCACCAGGGTGACTTTATACTCAGAGCAGGTAGATGGAGCCGAGGGATGTCAGGATCTGGACACAAGCGCTGATAGATGTACATAGTGGTGCGATACGGAATGCTGCAATCTATGTATTCCTGATAACTACTGCGGCCCATGGCTGATCATCTGTGCAGTGTATAATTTTGTATGAGGTTGGATATCCAACTATGCTACCCTTGCAGATATAGGGTTCTTGAAGCAAGAACGCGTCAATTTGCTGCTCTTCTGCTTTGATTTTTAATTGGTCAGCGACCATTCTTTCTCGTTGTGCATTAAGTTGAAGTATTTTAATCTGTTGTTGTGTGGGTATAGTGGCTTGCCTATCCATAATTTATTCTTGATTGGTATATACTCTTGACTTTTTTTGTAGACTGCACAGTTGGCGTCTCTTATTGAGTGCTTTTGCTGCCTTGCAGTTGGCGCAGGAGGGCGGCTTCTCCTTAGCAGGGCCGTCCTTAAACGCGTGTCCTTTTTGGGCGCAGTGCCCACAAGTGGACTCTCGCAGTTGCATGTATGGGACTTATGTCCGAAACGCAGGCACCTGTAACACTTGGGGATAGAGATGTACTTCGGGTATCTTGGCTGCCCCAGGCAATGTAAACCCTGTTTTATGAGCCAATGATCTGCCACGCCCTTGGTGACAACTCAACGACCCAGTTAACATTTCCTGGTACTTTTGCCCTCGTACTATATTTCGGCGCTACTTGCTCTTCCTGGCCCCCCTCTGTTAAGCACATACTGAGATTCCTGCGATAGATCTCATCTTTTAGTTCCTGAGGGGTTAGGTTTTCATTGATGTCAAACAGGATTATTGATGGGCCTTTCCGCTTCAGAGCCTCCACCCGCAGTCCATAGTTGGCTATATCCGTATTCTTCAGGATTTCCAGTGGCTCCTCTCTGGTATCTATCTCTATTATAATGCCAGGGTTCCTGGTTTTTCGTATACTTTTAATTCTTATGTTCTTAATTTGTTCTTTCACGTTTTTTGTGAGTGCTTCTTTGACCTCTTCACTTGTTCCCAGTCTTGCGCTTTCGGTAGGCTTAAATAATATAACGTGAGCCTCTGTTTGTTTTTTGGGTCCTTTGTCAGGTTTTGTTCTGGGCAGCTGTTTAGTTGTGGCTGTTCCGATGCTCAGCAAAGGAACGGGGGCGTTGTAGCATTTGTTTGTCCTGTTCCTGAGCTAGAACATCAAGTTTAGTTTGCATTCTCTCATTGTCAACGTGGAGGTTGAGGATAACATGCTCCATCTTTCTGAAAAGCTGGATGATGTCTGTTCTGATGGCCGTAGTGATTCTCGATTGCTTGGCCATATATTTTCCGACTGAATCCCGAATGGCTCTAACTTGCTCAACAGGAGTACCAGTCGGGGGGGGGGGGGAGAGGGGGATCCTGACTTTTGAGGTATCATTTTCAGAATCACTGGAAGTATCATTTTCTTCTTCTTCGGGTATCACTGATACCTTCCACTGGAGGTATCATTTTCTCCTTCCTCGGGTACTTCAAAGAGGTACCCGAGGAAGAGTAGGAAGACTTGAAGAGTAGGCTCCTGACCGTCCCCTCCTTCGATGTTTTGGATTTTCCTTGTTTTTGGTAGTCTTAATTAGGTCATCTTTGGGGTTAAAAGCCTCGCTTGTCGAGTGGGGGGATGTTCTGATCCCTCTTTTTCCATCACTTCCTGTTCAGTATCACTCATTGTGGGTATTTGCAAAAAAATACGAAAAATCGGGTGTATTCGAGTAGCAAGTTCTGTACAAGATAGGTCCGTTGCTGAAGGCAAAATAAGCTGAATACTGTTTACCACAAGTAGGCACAATACAGCAGAGAATCTTGTGTTAAATTTAGGGCAAGAAAGAAAAGTTCCGAGAACAGACATAGTGACATAGTGTTTTTTGACGGGCGGCACCGGTGCTTTCGCACAACTCCGCATTTGAATCTCTTGTGAAGTAAGACAGTACTGTTAAGGCCAGATAGCATATGTTAGTGTATGTTCATGTTTGCTTAGTGTGGGTTATGTTGTTCATCTGGCCGCTTAGCCTAGCGTCTGTGGAACACCACAGACTGCTAGTTACCGTCACTGGCATTTTGACCGGACCAGGTAACCCGGACATGATTGTTGGCAGAAGGCAGGCTGGTGGGGACGGCGTTATGGTCTGGGGAATGTTTTCATGGCATGGCTTTGGTGCGCTGATACCTGTGGAGGGCACCTTGAATACATATGGTTACCTATCGATCGTCGCCGATCAGGTACACCCGTACATGTTGACCATGTTCCTTGGGGGTGATGGTATCTATCAGCAAGACAATGCGCCCTGCCATGTCTCCAGAATTGTCCGTGAGTGGTTTGAGGAGCACGACGAAGATTTCATGCTACTCCCTTGGTCACCGAATTCTTCGGGTCTCAACCCAATTGAAAATCTATGGGACCACCCCGATCGACACATCAGACAGATGGAGCCCCCACCAAGGAGCCTACAGAACTCTGGGGTGCACGGCAGTCTGCATGGTCACAGATACCCGTAGCAACCTTCAGCGGACTTATTCAGTCCCTCCTAAGGCGGCTGCTGTGCATATTGCGAAAGGCGCATATTCTGGATACTAAGTAGTGGTAAATAATAATGTGACTGGACCGTGTATATTGCACATACATGTAAATAGCTAGGGGGAAGGGTCTCGGCATGCAGACGCGGTAATTCGAGCTCCTGATACTTTGTTTCATTTAAGTCCTTAAAGTGCCTCATACTTCTGGGATTATGTTCTCCATAGACAAGTTTAGAAGAGATTCCGTTGGTGAGACTTTTTGGTGTTTTCTGGGATCTTTCTGCTAAATCTTAACGTTAATTATTCAACGTCTTTGTGAATGGTTAGGTCGCCATGCCGCCATTGGCAGGAAATTGAAGAGAGCGATTTTCGATCTTTTCGGAGCTGCCACGCTAATATCTAGCAAATTGTGACTGGGGAAATTGATCACTCGCTGTGTATCAGCAATTGTCTGCTTAAGTTGCCTGGTAATTGTCACTTAACAAGGTCAAGGATAACGTCATGTGGCGACAACGTTAGGGATTATATCTTTTCCACTCTAATTGTACTTTTCTCATCTTATGCCCACAGGCACAACGTTTCTGAAACTTTTCGCCTGATTTAAACTAACTTTACCATGTTTTCTGTGTGCTCCCCACACTTCTACAAACTTTCTGTGGCAGATGTGAAACTTCCCCCGGGCTTATGCTGCAAGTAAATGAAGACTGTCATCGTATTTATCGTCCCCAAAAACTTCTAATAATAATAATAATAAAAATAATAATAATAATAATAATAATAAAACCTTGTTCTGTTCATTTAGAGGTTTTTCCGCTTGAGCTCTTCCTATTTTTCCCACGTGACGAGAAGGCTACGGCCCAATGCTCGGTTCCTGTTTATCATATAGACTTGTTTCGACCATAATTTTGCTGCGCCAGGTGGCATCGTCGACATGTGTCATGTGTCAACACTCCGGGCTCCTTGGCGATGTATTTTCTATAGTTCCTGGTGTTGGTTACCTGGTCTTGGATGGCGAGCATGAATCCTTCAGTCTCGGGGAAGAGCGTCCCGCTAGTGAGCCATGCATTGGAAGCAATTTTATCTATGTGATCTTGATGGAGATCATTGTAGTGACTTCCATGGAGTGTCTTCTCTGCCCATCTTTCTAGCTTCGTTTGTGGCTCCTGGTTTGGGGGGGGGGGCTCCTCGCTTAGGTCGAGTGTGTAAAGTGTAAAGTATGTTGATGTCAAACGGCACCAGGGGTTTCCCCCATCCCCGCGTTGCTTTCATTGTAGGTGAACCAGTCCACTAGGAAGGCCAGAGATTTAAAAGTGTATGGATATTGTAAATATGTAATGTCATGTACCATTGTTCCTCTGGCCATTTAGCTGCTGGACCCCTACTGAGGCTCGCACACTTCGCCCCGTGGAGGCAGACCAGGTACACCAGTATTTTAAGTACTCAGGCAGGTCCTGCCGCCTACTTTCCTGAGATTTCAGCGGCTAGGACCTAAAAATAAAATAAATAAATAAAAAATAATAAATGAAAAAAAATTAAATAAATAAATAAATAAATAAAAAATAATAAATGAAAAAAAAAATATATCGATTGCGATGGGATGTCGCTTGAAATGAATAGGACGAGATTGGGAGAAACTCTAAATTTGGTCGAGATTAAATTTAATGTGTGGGGCATTCGCTTGTGTGCAGATAGAGTGGGGGAGGGGAGGCAGAAGACTGGGGGGTAAAGGCAGAAGAATGGAGACAATAAGATGTCCCACAGATGATCAGTGGGCCATGCCCATGCCCCACCAGGAGAAGAGAGGATCGGTGGGGGAAGGGAGAGCCAGGAGGCTGTCTTCCCCCTCCCTGCCAGGGAGTGTGTTTTAAAGTGAAACGAGCTAGAGTGCTCGATTCAGGTCGCCAATAAGGCTATTGGCAGAAAGTTGCATAGTCCTAGTGTGTAGTGTGTAGCATAGGCTTAGTGTGTAGCAGTCCAGTCCTAGGATTATGGTTATTCATGTAGCATGGTTCCACGTCCATGTTGTCTTCAGTTAAGTATGGAGTTGTGCGTCGTTTTAGAGTGTCCATTTAGTCAGTCTCTTGTTGTGTCTTGGATTCTGTTCTCCGGAAGGGTGAGTCTTAATCCAAATGCCATATTTTGTAGTTAAATCAGTTGAGCGTTTTGTTTGTGCTTGTTCCTTGCCTCAGATTTTTGTTGTCCAGATCCCCGTGTTGGGTTTCTCCTGTTCCTCTTAGGTAGGTTGTTTGTTCGCTTGTTGGGGTTGCAGGGTTCGGCGTCTTGCGAATAGTTACTGTGAATATTCAGAAAGGGCAATGTATGTTTCCTTGCCTTCTAAGAGACGTTGTTCTTGGTTTTTGGGACAGTATTTTATTCTTGTGACCATTTGGCAGCAGAGGTCATCATATTGGTGGCAGTCATACATAAGGTGCTGCCAGGTTTCTTGCTCGCCGCAAGTACAGTTGGGATCGTCTGTAATTCCGAATGAGGTCAACTTGGCCTTGATGTCACTATGTCCTGTTAATAGGTAGGTTGTGAATAAGCCTGGTGAGTACTAGGTCGGTGTCTTCAGCTGAAATCTGTCAAATTTGGGGAGGAATTTTTTGGTGATTTGTCCCTTTGTGGAGGCATTCCAACGCGCCTGCGACACAGAGTGGGTATGCCACTTTTCTATCTTCCTTATGGCCTCGTAGAGTGCTACAATGTGTTTCTGGAAGTAATCCTTCAGGTTAAGTATCGCTGTCTTCTGTTGCTCAATGAGGTTTATCAGGCCTTCCTCCTTCCTCCTTCTTCCCGGGCAATTGTCAGTCTCTACACGCGGTTTCGAGTGATGTTGGCGGCTCTTGGTCATCATTGTACTGGTCTTTCTCACGATATCCTCCAGCTCGGTGTTAGTCCAATCTATGACGCCAAAGGTGTAAGTTAGTACTCGAGCTGCATAGGTGATTATGGCTTTTACTATGTTCCCTCCATTCAATTTTGCTTTCAGCAGGCTTCTAAGTCTCTGATGATATTTTTCGGTCAGGCACTTTTTGAGTTCTTTGTGCTCTAGCTGCTCAGCCTGCATCATCCCTATGTATTTGTAGGCCTCTCCTTCTGTCAGAGCTCCGATTTCTTTATCAGTCAGCAGCTGGTAATTTCGGCCAACTAATTTCCCTGCTGCAGTGTGTGTGGGTCTTGCATTTGTCTAGACCAAATTCCATCCTGATGTCCTTGCTGAATTCTTCGGTGATCCGGAGTAGTTGCTCGAGTTTCTTCTCTGTTGCCGGGTAGAGTTTGATGTCACCCATGTACATCATGGGGGGTGAGGGTGTGCAGGTTCTTTATTCCTTCTTTGAGGTTATATCCATACTTGCTGCCGTTAAGTATGGTGGAATGCGGATTGAGTACTAGATAGAACCACAATGGGTTGTTGTTGTTGTTATTTGGTTTTTAGGAGCATTAGCAACTAAGGCCATATTGCTCCGGGATATGCGGTGGTCATTCCCTGAATGACCTTTCCGTATCCTCCGTATTTGGTGGTGACGGGCTCGAACCCCGGTCTAATCAAGAAGCGTGTGCTACGCACTGCTGCTCCTTCCCACCTGGCTACGGAGGCGCCTACCACAGTGGGCTCAGAGCATCTCCTTGAAAGATTGCCCTTCTAATGGGGATTGGCCTGGTTGTGATGTTCTCGACCATAATGGTGGTACCACATTTCGCCATTGTTGCTCCTAGGAAGTTTGTCACTATCGGATTGACCTTGTAGATCTTCAGGGTCTCTATTAGCCAGCTATGAGGTATGGAGTCGAAGACCTTGCGGTAATCGATGTGGGCCGTGTATAGGTTGCGGTGCTTCTTGTAGGCTTGGTCCATAACTGCGGCGTCTATGGTTAATTGCTCCTTCCATCCTTTTCTCTTCCGCTTGCTCCCTTTCTGCTCTTTCGGCCATTATGTTCTGACTCTCTAAGTGGTCTGATATCTTATTGGTTATGCATGTGGTTAGGATCTTGTACATCGTTGGGAGGCAGGTGATTGGCCTATATTTCGCCGGGTTTCTTGTATCTTCGTCTTTAGGCTTCAGATATGTGAATACTTCGGTGAGAAACGTCGGGATTGTCTCCGGGTGCCTTACCATTCGAGTGAACAGTTCTGCTAGGTGCTTGTGTGTGCAGGTGAGCTTATTGTACCAGTAGTTGTGGATGTTTTCAATTCCTGGGGTTCTCCAGTTGTGGGTGTTCCTGATGGACTGTTTTACTTCTTCTTCTCGAATCTCCCAATCTCTCATCTCTTGTATGTCCTTGGTGTTCTTCTGTTGTACTTCTATCCAGGGTGCTCTGCTGTTATGTCTCACTTCCCTGCTCAAGATATTTCCACAGAACTCCTCGATCGTCTTCTTCTCGGGTGGTCCGTTTCCTGCTTTCTCATCTTCACCTAGTTTCCTATAGATGAGGCTTTGGTCCTCATCGAAGATTCGGTTGGTTCGAAGATTTGTTTATTTTCCTCTGGGAGCTCTCTTTGCATCTGCGTAGTCTCTTGCTGAGTGCGAGGTGGTTCTGCTGTAGTATGTCCAAGTATTCTCCTATTCTCTGATTTCTGGTCTCATGTTTGCTGTGGACGCTCTCTCTCTCTCTCTCTCTCTCTCTCTCTCTCTCTCTCTCTCTCTCTTGATGATGCTCTTCACCTTTCCAATCAATTTCGTACTTCTATTAACCTGTTGGTAATGGGTTAACTGACCTATCTTGACTATTAATTCTTCTATCTTCTGCTGAAGTCTTCTTTCCCATGCTGGCGGTTCCTTCTGTTTTCGGTTCTTCTGCTGCTGGTCTCTCGTTTCTTTTCCATTAATCCTAGTAGCTATTATAGCGGCCCAGTATATGGCTGTGGGATAGCCTCCAACGTTCCACCACTGTTGTTAAGGTAATGTGGCATTATTTGCCGATTGAAGTGGTCTTTTACTCTCCACAGAATTTTATTTGGCCTCTGATTAAGTATCGCGTGGTTCTTGTGGGCTCCATTCCTTCGAATTCTGTTAGGGCCTTCTTCCAATCGTCTTCTATTGTGGATAACATGACTTCGTCTCTTTCCACTTCAGCTACTCTGGATTGTATTTCTTCTTGCTATTCCTCCTCCTCTTGTTCCATGGCATGATGTTCCTCCTCTGGTTCTATATTGACCATATTCTTTGTGCTTTGTAGTTGATCGGTGACATCCTGCTTGATTTTTTCCAAGATGGCGGGAGCTATTAGGTTCTTCGTGACGATGGTCCTTCTTTGGTCTGCTAATCGCTGTTCGGGTGACCTGAATATCCGGGTATCGTTCCAACCACTTGGTATGTAGTTGCGACCTGTACATTGTGATATCAGTCTCTAGCCTGGTTATTCATAGTATGCTCGCAGGATGTACATATTCATTTCAATGCTCCAGTTCACGTGCTGGCGTTTTCTTCCTTCCTGGGTGGTCACTAGCGCAGTTGCACAGGAAGCACTTCCAGTTGGTGGGGTTTGAATGGTCTTGCCCTTATCTTATGGTAGCCTTACGGGGGACGGCGCCACATGCTCCACTGTCTTGCTCGGGAGACTGTCTCCAAATTTTCGAACCGATCCTTCTGCTAAGGGCTGAATCCGAGTGACTTTATCCTGGGCCACATTCGATTCGGTATGAATAATAATAATAATATTATTATTATATTATAATAATAATATTATTATAATATTAATATAATAATAATAATATTATTATTATTATTGTTGTTCTTATATTATTTCTCTCTGATTGGGAGATTCCAATCTGTGATGGGTACTGCTACTAGGCTGCTATGTAGAGTCTTTGGTACCATACCGGTGGTTGACACGATGATCGGGATAGTCGATACTTCTTGCATATGCCACATCTCCCTGACCTCATGTCTCAAGTTCGTGTACTTCCTAATTTTTTCCTCTTGGTTTATTGGACATTGTTGGTGTTGGGCACCGCTATATCAATCAGGTAGGTAGCTTTTCCATCTTGTCCAGAAGGGTTATGTCCGTTCTGTTGTGCGGGATGGTCTTATCCGTTATTATGGCGCGGTACAGCTTGTGGGTTCCGGTCTCTAGTACTGCTTGGGGTTCGTACTTGTAGTATGGTACCCTTTCTTTGGTCAACTGGTATTTGCTCGCTAGCTTCTGATGTATTATCCTGGCTACCTGGTCTTGTCTATGAGTATACTCAGTCTGGGTGATCACCTTGCATCCCGCAGTGATGTGTTGGATCGCTTCTGAGGCCAGGTGGCATCATCGACATGTGTCATCTGACATTTCGGGCTCCTTTACGATTTATTTTCTGTAGTTTCTGATCGAGGTGTTGATCACCTCGTCTTGGATGGCGAGAATGAATCCTTCAGTCTCTGGGAAGAGCGTCCCGCTTGTGAGCCATGTATTGAAAACAATGCTATCGATGTGATCTTGATGGAGATCATTGTAGTGTCTGCCCTGGGGTGTCTTCTTTGCCCATCTTACTAACTTCGTTTCTTGTACCGTCTGGACGCGAGGGGTTCCTCGCTTAGGTTGAGTGGGGCATACCACTTATCTATCTTTCTTATTGCCTGGTGGAGTGATGCTGTGTTGTTCTCGAAGTAATCCTTCAGGTTAACTATCGCTGTTTTCTGTTGCTCTATCAGGTCTATAAGGCCGCTTCCTCCCTCTTTCCGAGTTATTGTTAGTCTCTCCACTGCTGACTTCAGGTGGTGTTGGTGGCTCTTGGTCATTGTCCTTTTCTTTCGCATGATATCTTCTAGCTCGGTGTTAGTCCAATCTATTACTCCGAAGGTGTATGTTAGTACTGGAGCTGCAGAGGTGTTTATGGCTTTAACTGTGTTCCCCTCCGTTAAATTTTGCTTTTAGCAGGCTTCTGTCTCAGATCATATTTTTCGATCAGGCACTTCTTGATTTCCTTGTGCTCTTACTGTGCAGCCTACATCATCCCTAGGTATTTGTAGGTCTCTCCTGTCATAGCTTCGATCTCTTTACCAGTCAGCAGCTGGTAGTTTCGACCAATTAATTTTCTCTGGTGCAGTGTGTGGGTTTTGCATTTCTTTAGACCAAATTCCATCCCGAAGTCCTTGCTGAATTCTTCGGTGATCCGGAATAGTATTGGAGTTGCTTTTCGATTTCCGCGTAGAGCTTGATGTCTTCCGTGTACATTAGGTGGGTGGGGTTGTACAGGTTCTTTCTTCTTTTTCTTTGAGGTTAAATCCATACTTGCTGCTGTTAAGCATTGGGGATAAAGGGTTGAGTGCTAGACAGAACCACAGTGGGTTTAGAGCATCTCCCTGAAAGATTTCTCTTGTAATGGGGATTGGCCTGGTTGTGATGTTCTCCAACTTAATGGTGGTACTCCATTTCGCCATTGTTGCTCCTAGGAAGTCTGTCATTATCATATTGACTGGATCGGATTACTATTATTATTATTATTTATATGGTGCAAGATCGTCTGAAGAATATGCTGCTCAGCCAAAAAAAATTTTTCCCAAGTTACCCTGAGAGAGAGAGAGAGAGAGAGAGAGAGAGAGAGAGAGAGAGAGAGAGAGAGAGAGAGAGAGAAGAATGATGATCCAGCTGAGGACACTGGCTGTGTCAAGCACATACTCAACAGATGTGAGCCCTTGGGATTAGGAACTTCAAACTTCAGAAACTAAGCTGAAGTTTTATAATAGAACGAAGTTAATCACCGGCATTAGCATTAGTAGAGGCATATGATTTAAGAAAGCAAGCTTCTGCAGCACAACCAAAAAAAAAAAAAAAAAACACTTCCATTTCATCCCTCCGTTCGTTCGAAATACCTGTCCAGTTGAGCCTTAAATTTATTTAGGCTATCAACTTCCACAACAAGGGATGAAAGGATGTTCCGCCAACCAACTACCCGCTGGATAAAGGCAAATTTCCGCGCATCTGTCCTACATCTGTCTTTCCTCAATCTGCATTTATGCCCTCTCAAGTGATTATTCTGAGCAAGAAGAAGAATCCCATCGGCATTGAGCATGCTCAAACCATTCAAGGCTTTATGCACGTCATCAGATTACCTCTCCGGTGCCTTGTCTCCAGACACTGTAATTTGCAAACCTTAAGCCTTTCGTCGTAAGAACAGCCCTTTGTACCATTCACTAATCTTGTTGCCCTTCTCTGTACTCGTTCCAGCAGCTCTACATCCTTCTTGAAATGCGGCCTGCACACCTGTATACAGTACTCAAGGTGCGGCCTGACCATTGCCTTATACCAGGGAATAATCACCTCCTTATCCCTGCTAGAAAAATTCCTGTATATCATTGACAAAACACCATGAGCTACTCTTGCAGGCCATCTGCACTGCTCAGAGAACTTCATATCTGCCTGCACAATTACTCCCAAGTTCTTTTCATTCTCTACCACTGTCACAGAGTTGATACGTTGCTCTGCTGTTGCTGTTTCCCATATGTACTACTTTACATTTGTCAATGCTAAACTTTATTTGTCGCCTCTCAGCCCATCTGCTCAACCTTTCCAGATCCTGTTGCAGCATCATTGCGTCAGTAGTGTTCTTAACTAACGTGCCAACCTTTGTATCGTCTACAAACGTGGACATTAAGCTTGATATACCATCATCAGTATCATTTATAAATACAGAAAACAATAATGGACCCAACACTGAACCCTCAGGGACTCCACTAATAACATTAGTCCACGATGAGCAGTGTCCATTGATTACCACTCTCTGTCTTCTCCCACTCAACCATCCCTTTATCCATAGCAGCAATTTGCTTTCAATGCCACACTGCTCGAATTTGTGCAGCAGTCTTCCATGTGTAACAGTATAAAAAGCCTTTCTAAGATCCAAATATATAATATCAAAGTTATTACCCGCATCCAGTTCTTTTGTGACTGCGTCATAGTATTCAATCAAATTGGTTAGGCAAGACTTTTCCTGAACAAAACCATGCTGTGTCCGACCTATAACTGAAGTCTTGTCTAGATGATCCTGGAGTGCTTCTTTAACCAGTGCCTCCATTAATTTTCCTGGAACAGAAGTTAAACTCATAGGTCTCATAATTACTTGTGTCTGCCTTTGATCCTCCTTTGTGGATTTGTGTCACATTTGCACATCTCCAGTATATGGGTACCTCCCTTAAGTCCAAGGAAGCTTTCATAATTATGGTAAGGGTTTGCTTTCTTCCTTTGCTGCCTCCTTTAATATAACTGGATAGATCCCATCCTCCCCAGGTGCCTTTCCTGCGTTTATTTTCAACAATTTCTCCTCCACTGCACTCTCAGTTATTACAAGATTATCTATTCTACTGTCAGAGTTGAATTCACCTATGGCATTCCCCTCGCTGAATAACTCCTCACGTGTGAATGTCGTTGCAAAATATTCATTTAGTTTGTTAGCTTCCTGAGCAGGATCATCAACATTTGAACCATCGATATCAAGTGGACCAATCTGATTCGTCCCCTTCCTTCTAGAGTTTACATAAGTAAAGAACGCTTTGCTGTTTTTCTTTGCATCCTTTGCCAAAGATTTCTCGTAATCTGCCTTCTCCTGCCTAATCTCCTTTGTAATTTGGTTACAGACCAACTTATATCTATCGCAGGCTTCTGTGTCACATGTTAATTTATATGTATTCCATGCCTTTTTCTTCTCTGCCATATGTCTCATTAGTTCATCCGACATCCATTTAGGCCTAAACCTTGAACGATATTTCTTAGTTGGTATATAAAGCCTAGTAACTTCCAGATAAGTTCTTTGAATGCTTCTCATTTTGAATTTCCTGTTGGTAACATCATCAGTTGGTCCCACTGTATAGAAATTAAATACTGTCTTAGACCATTGTAGTCGCCTTTACAAAAGCAAAAACTCTCCCCTTAACCCTTGATGGTAGTTACCTCTTTGAGTAAATCCCACTTCAGCGCACTGTGATCACTTCCACCTAGTGGTTCTTTTATCCGCAGATTCTTAATGCATGAAGAATCACTACTGATAATCAGATCAAGAGTACTACTCCCTCTAGTTGCCTCGCGAACATGCTGATTTAGAAAACAATCATCCAATAAATCCAGAAAAGTCTTGCTAGTGTGTGTGAATGGCCAACCCACAAATTCCTGTCAATATCTGGGAAATTAAAATCCCCCATTATAAGACTCTCTGATTTACTGGCCCACTCTATTTCCCTGTACAGTTTCTTATTATACTCATCAGAGTCATTAGGCTTATACCACACTCGTACTCTCAATTTCGATCTCCCAATGCTTATGTCACACCAAACTGACTCGACGCTGCAGTGTCCAGCGATGTCGACTGGCTTCACTTTATGTGTTTCTTAACTAATAGCACAACCCCTCCTCCCTTCTCATCCTGTCTATCCTTTCTGTAGAACTGGAATTTGTATTCCCCAAATTCCAGTTCTGCATTCCTTATATCTGTGTGACACCACGTCTGTGATATCCCAACAATATCCGCCTTTGATGCTTTGAGCAATACCTCAAATTCCATACTCCTAGCATTGGTGTACACGCAAGTATACATGCACTTGTTCCTATTCTTAGCTACCCTAACACAACCCATTTGCTTACTTGTACCGCAATGACTCCCAGCACTCTCTGAAATATCCTGCATCTTGTTTTCCAAGCTGCTGTCCATTCCAATAGAAGGAGTGCAAGAATCGCTTTCACCTGTGCCAGTGGCTGCTGTTAATCTATTAGTCCCTGAATCCCCCCAATCTAGCAGTTTTCCGACCCACCTAACACCGCTTCGATAGCATCAGCAAATATTCTTTCATCCTATATATTTAAGTGTATCCCATCCCTGCAGAACCATTCTCTCCTGTTAATACAGTATCAAAAGCTTTCCTGAAATCCAAGCATATGATAGCAAAATTTTTTTTGCATCCGGTTCCTTTGTGCCCACATCGTAGTATCCAATCAAATTGGTCAGACAAGATTTCCCCTCAACAAACCCATGCTGTGTCAGAAGTATAATAATTGTAACCTTGCCTAGATGATCCTGCATTATTTCTTTTGCCAGTAACTCAATTATTTTTTCCTGGAACAGATGTTATACTAATTTGTCTGTAATTACTCGTGTCACCCTTTGATTCCCCTTTTCATCTCTTGTCCGAGGGGACCTCCCCTGAATCCAAGTATGCTCTCACAAGTATGGCTAAAGGTTAGGTTACTTTCTTCTCTACCTCGCTTAATATAATTGGATAGATCCCGTTTTCTTCTGGTGCCTTTCTTATATTTAACTTCAACAATTTCTCTTCCAGTTTCCTCTCAGTTACAAAATCATTTAGGTCTCTGTTAGATTTTGATAAACGTTTGTCATCCCTTTCCGTAAAGAATTACTGATTCGTGAATGTAGATGCAAATTATTCTTTCAATTTTTCTGCAACTTGAGCATGTTCCTCAATCAAACCATTGATATCGAGTGGAACTGTGTGGTTCATCCCCTTCCTTCTAATGTTTATGTAAAAAGTAAAGTTCCTTTATTACTGCAACATGGTTTCCAATCAAAGTGGCAAACAAGATGTTCCCCCTTAACAAACCCATTCTGTTACTGAATTATAATTGCGCTCTGTTCAGATGGTCCTACATTTCTTCCTTAATAAGTGACTCTGTTATTTTCCCTTGACACAGAAATTCGGCTAACAGGTCTGTAATTACTCCTGTCACAATTTGATACGCCCGTTCTAGATTCGGAATACATTTGGAGATCTTCAGACCACAAAGACCTCCCCTCTCATAATTATTCTCCCAAAATTCTCTCATAATTATGTCTAAGGGTTTGTTTACTTCCTCTGCTGTCTCTCTTAATATGATGCCTCTCTTAACATTGTCATGATTCTTATCTTCTTCCATAAATGTGCATTAATTTATAACTGCAGAGTTTCTTTTTATACTTAAAGCCTTTTCTCTCTCTGTCTCTCTCTCTCTCTCTCACTGCAAATTCCTTTACTGTTTTGTTAAATGGTAGGCGTAGAAGAAGCAGGAAAATGTAGCTCCTAAAACTATTTCTCGAATAGTCTGCAAATTCAATGCCAAATAGCAGTCAGTTATAAATAAATAAATAAATAAATAAATAAATAAAAAAAAACAGGCGTAGAGCGAACCCGTGCGCTCCCCAGACACGGGTTCATTTAAGTTTAATTTCTTGAATCGGCCAGAGGCCGGCTCTATTTCCGGTCTGATGCCGATCTACGCGCCAGATCAAATCCCCCGGTTTTGTCTGCACAATCACTGTGTCTGCAATCACCGTCCTTCCTACACTAGTTGGAAAAGGCCCTCATTTGAATCTCGTCAATGACGCGAGGAACGTCTGTTGGTTTACTGTGGAAAACACTGCTTCAGCCATAGACCACCACCACATTTGCACTGAGTCATTTCGGGGAGATCAACAATAACAAATTTACTGGAAACCCTTTTTCGCGTGCAGAAAGCACTAAATGAGAAAAAACAAATTGATATTATTTTTTTGGATATCTCCGCAGCCTACGACGTCTCAATTCCAGCACTCATTGCAATTTTAAGGAATTATTTTAATGTAAGAGGAAATTTGTTACCTATAATAAGCAGCCTGCTAGAACACAGAAAACTTACTGTTAAGCACCAGAAGCTACAATCTTGCTTTTCCATCTGGCGATGAGTGCTACGGGGGAAGTTCTTTCGGCTACCCTCTTCGTGGCCGCCCTGCAGCCGTTTCTTGCATGGTACTACAATTTTATAACATATGCTGACATCACTGCAACCAAAGTTTCCCACCTGTGCACGGACTG
The DNA here is from genome assembly GCF_048544385.1 of Mastigoproctus giganteus. Taxonomy (NCBI): domain Eukaryota; kingdom Metazoa; phylum Arthropoda; class Arachnida; order Uropygi; family Thelyphonidae; genus Mastigoproctus; species Mastigoproctus giganteus. Next base: position 172,632,309 of record NC_143576.1, read on the forward strand.
GGCGGCCTGCGCCCAAATTATCACCGCGCTAGGTGCCCTATACCTAATCTCGCTATACTGCAGACCTGGTGAAGACATAACCACAGCCACCAGATACCTCCAACATGCTACCAACTTACTAAGAGGGGAAAGAATTATCATCGGAATGGATGCAAATTGTAGATCACCAGCCTGGAACAGCCATACCCCCGACAGGCAAGGTACTAGGAATGGCCAGAGACTGGAGGAATTTATTACGAGTTCATCTATCGTAGTCCTCAATAAACCAAACCAGCTGCCAACTTTTTGCAACCTCCGTTGGGAGGCTACAATAGATATAAATACAATAAATACAAACCTAAACTTCACACCCCATTTCGGACATGTAAAGAAGAAAACTTACGCAGCGCTATGGACCTCCAGACAAGAACTAGTAGGTATCAGGAACCCTGACCTTGTTAAACAATATATTTTAAGATGCGTCATCCCCATCCCTCTCTACGCATCTCAGATTTGGTCTTCTGCCCCAGTTGCTACCATCAAGGCTTTCCTGGGTTTAGAGTACTGGATGCTGAGATGGTTAAACAGGATCACTACGAAGCCATTTACAATCTCAAGAACCATTTTATATGCCAACTTGGATGTCACGCCTTGGTCTCACATTATTGTCACCAAGAACATCCTCACGCTTGCAAAACTACTGACCGGAAGAGTCGACTCGCCGAAAACTGACCACCTGCTGACTCGGCCCCACATGACGCAAAGGTGGGCGAATAGAACAACATCCCTTCCAATCAGTAGCGCGCTCACACAGCTGGAAAGCCTTCGGCGATTTTTTCCTTTGAACACTATTAAAATGTTCAACGATCTTCAAGCAAACCCAGAAAGGCTTTGCGCAGAGAAGAGATACAGGACCGAAGTGTTTCAAAAGGCATTACTCCACCTATAAATGTTGAGTGATGCCGACAGAGGGAAACAAAAGAGAATGCAGGAAATGAAGAAAATGAACTGGTCGGGACTGTTTTTGCTCCTGTTATGTTTATATTGGACGTCTTGTCTTTCTGTGAACTCGCTGTAAATAGTGCTGTAGATGTGAACATTCTCTAATTCCTTGTAAAATTGTAAATTATGCTTGTGCTCTCTTTCTATCTGCCTGTCATGTAAAATAAGGCAATGATGTGTATAATATAATTAATCACACAATGTATGATTTAGAAAATGTATAATTTAGACATTGTATAATTTGTATAATTTATAAAGACTGATTTGTATAAATTATAAATAGATAATTATGTATATAAATTATATTTGTATATATGAATGTGCACCCCCTGGTTAATAGCTGTAAGCGGGTGTCTCTCAGGAGAAAATAAAGATAATAATAATGTCTCTCTTGCCACTCGAAACATAGCAGGAAACATCACAGACTGGATGGTCCAGGATGCCTGGACCACTTCAGACCATAGGGCCCTGACTAGGTTATCCGCTAGGTGGCGGTGAACAGTGAGTTATTGAATTCAGTGCTCCGTTAAAATATTCAAATATCAAAGTAAACCTAAAAGGATTATACACGAATTACATATTGACAGAGAGCTTATGATGACCGGAATCTGGATATAGAGTCGGCTAAAGGAATCCTGGACAGGTAATATGTTAATATTTAATTTTTAGGCATGTGTGCTTCGGTGTTTTGTTGAAATGAACAGTCAGTCTATTGTTGACTCAGCAGCGGAATGCAGCAATAGTCGCTTGTAAGACAATACGGTGCTTACAAGGTCAAGGACTACGTCACGTGGCGACAAAGTTAGGGAATAAACCCTCCCCACCCCGACTGTACTTTGCTTCTATTATTCTCACAGGCAATAAGTTGCTTTGCTGTGAGATATTTTAGGAATCTGTGGCCTTTTGTGTGCCTTAAGAGACAGACTTTAGCTGGAAGACATCTGAAGCGGATATAATTAAACTGCATTTAGTTCGTGTGTTTTCTTTAACCCACTTAAACCTACACATGGATGACAAACAACTTCCTAATACTGAGGAGTTTCTTCCGCCAGTATCTACGGCTGAAAGTTCTGGGTTATTAAATCCACAAGTTGCCCTCGAGGGATCGGATTATTCTGAGTCTTCGCAAGATGAAACGTTTCGTCGGAAATCTCTTTCCACTGAGCAGATGGAATTGGATGGCTCATTGCAGGACTCTGCAACGCAAAAAACACTGGCTAAAAATATACAGTCAGAGTTGGATAGTGATATCGCAAAGGGGGAGCCAACGAATGACAAGTTGGATACAGGCTCCGAAGATGAATTGAACTTACAAACAAAGCTAAATGAAATGGACGCACCTGTCATTCTGGGTACCATATCGAAACTGCATAATGATTTTTCTGGGTTTCTCTCCCAAGAGGGAAACAAGATTACTAAAACAGCTGGTAACATCCTAAGAGAAAAGTGGCATAATTTGGAAACCGTGACAATGTCACTTCTCATTGAAAACGAAAAACTAAAGGCGCTTAATCAGGAGGTACAAAACAGAACAGATCTCCTTGATAGAATTATAAATACCTGCCCGGCATTCGTGATGAATTCAGATACGGCCAGACAAGAGAAATCAAAGGATCTGATGGGATCCGAGGTTATTGATTCTCAGCTGATAAGGGAGCCACACTTGTCATGTCCAGAACCTAATCATTCTGAGTTACTACCTGCTTCTCCTGTTCCTAGATCATATGCAGACACTGTTCGAATATCGGTACAAAAGACTGGACAACCGAAAGTTAAAACTGATAATGTTATTATTCTTCGAGCTTCAGACACCAGTGGGTGCAAAACAAGTGGCGATGTTAAAAATCTCGTTACTAGGACCCTCAAGTCTGAATTTAAGACTGTTAAAATTAAGTCCCTACGCATGATACGAAATAAAGGAGTTATTGTAGAAACTGCTACCAAGACAGACTTTGAAAATTTATCTGCTTCTGAGTCTCTTACTTCGGCTGGCGTCTCTCTCGGTCGCCCTCGCATGGGAAACCCCTCTTTGCTTCTTTACGACATTCCAAAAGATTTAACTAAAGAAGAAATAATCGAAAATCTTCATGTGAAAAACTTGGCTGACTATGAATTTTCCTTAGAGGAATGTAAACAGGAAATTGCTCTCAGATTTACTACACGTGCAAGATCGTCGTCACTTGTGAATTGGGTAATAAGCTTCCCGCCAAGAATGTACAAACACCTTCTGTCCCAAGAAAGGATTTTCTTATCTTGTAGTTCTCACAAATTCCGTCGGTTTACAATTGTAACCAAGTGTTACCTCTGCTTAGGATATGGGCACACTACACAGTTTTGTTCCCACGAATCCCCTTCGTGCGGTCACTGTGCCCGCAGTGGTCATGTTTTCTCTGAGTGCCCTCATAAGGAAGAGGCGGCTTGCTGCGTAAACTGCAAGCGACGTAAACGGGAGTACAGCCATTCTGTAAAGGGCAGTGAATGTCCTGAATATAAAAGAGCATTAGAAACCGCAAGAATAAGGACCGCTTATGAGTAATTTGACTCATTACTCTGTACATAATGTAAACAACACCACCTCTCTAAACGGTTCTACGCCAGTTTCGTCTGTGAGGGAGAAAGACCGTCTGAGGATTATGCAGATAAATGGGCAGCGATCTCGGGCAGTAGCTGACGAGATTAGGCTTTCTGCCGAGACAAATTGTATCGACATTGTCGCTATACAAGAGCCTTATTTTGCACGCGTCCAGTCTGGACCACAGTCTAAAATCCTGGGTTACTCGTTAAAAATGAGAATAATACAACCCGTTGACCAGAATCCCAAATCTTGTATATTAATTCTTAATGACTCTTTAGACATCACGGTTCTTCATGGATTTTGCACTCAGTTCTCTACCTGCGTTCTTGTCACACACTCCTTAATGAATTTTTACTTAATTTCTCTCTACTGCCCTCCATCGGAGGACTTTAATCACTCTCTTGCTTACCTAGAGACTGTCATAAATACTTTGGGACCGAACAGCAATATATTGATCTCATCGGACGTCAACGCAAAATCAAACTTTTGGCACAGCTCTTCTACAGATGCACGTGGCCTTCTCTTGGAGGAGTTCATAATTAATCATTGTGTTTCAATTCACAACAAGCCTAATCACCCTCATACTTTCTCAAGTTATGCAGGAGAATCTAATATAGATATAACGATGACAAACTCTCACTTCGATTTGCGGCTTACTGACTGGACCATGTATACGGACTGGTGCACCAGTGACCATAGAGTCATCTATTATATGCTTTCCCCTGATTCTACCGTTCCATCTTCACACACTTTCTCACAGCCAGAATTAATAAGATTTTCCATCAGAAACATTGACTGGAATGCTTTTGACTCTTCCATTCTTCTGGACCTTGACGAACAGAAACTTGCTTCTTTTGAAACCTCACCTATTTCTCATCAAGTGAACTATATTCAAAATGCTATAATAAAAGCGTCATATAAGTCTTCTAGGAAAAAGAGGGTTAACCAGAAGACGTGCTCATGGTGGACGCAGGAGTTATCGCAGTTAAGAAGGGAAGTTCATCGAGCCCGTAGGTACTACCAAAGGCATAGAGACTGGCCCCAAGCCGACGTTAATCGTTTTTACCAGCAGTATTCTTCTTTGAGGAAAAGCTACGTGAAGGCCATTGCCTCTCGAAAGCGCGAAACGTGGATGAATTTCGTTCACACCTCTGGAAATGCTAACCCTTGGGGTCTTCTATACAAGATTGTAAGAGGAAAAACCTCTAGTTCTAATATATTTGGCTCAATTGTGGCAGACTCCGTGGAAACACTGAACTGGCATGATTCTACAAATGCAATCTTAGATGCTCTTTTTCCGTTGGATGATCCTAACTCAGACTTACCTATTCACTCTAAAATCCGATCAGACAATGAATTGTATGTGTCCTCAACAACCACCGAACCTTTTACGTTGGATGAACTGCAGGCTGTCTCCCATAAAGTTAATGTTCAGAAGTGCCCAGGACTAGATCTTATAGAAAACATTTTTATCATCAGAGTCTTGAAATTAAAACCTTACATTCTTCTAAACTTATTCAACAGATGCCTTCAGGAAGAAACTTTTCCGGAAATTTGGAAGGTCGCTCTAGTTAAGTTGATCAGAAAGCCGGATAAGCCTCCTGGAGCGGCTAGATCGTACAGGCCGATCGCTCTGCTGGCTAACTTGGGTAAATTGCTAGAGCGACTAATGGCCATTAGATTGAATACCCTACTGGTAGAACAGGATCTACTTTCAAGAAGTCAATATGGGTTCTGTCCCGGACGTTCCTGCGAGGATGCTCTTGTGGACTTTGTTTCTTCAGTTCAAAACTCGGTACATAAATATACCCTGGCCGTTTTCATCGACTTCGAGGGTGCCTTCGACTCCCTTTGGTGGGAGAGCGTCCTGGAGCGTCTGCGATCGGCTAGGTGCTCCAACCACCTTTCCCTTTTAATCCGCAATTATTTTGCCAATAGAACCATAATAGTCAAGGCTAAACATAGCCAAGTATCAAGATCAGTATCTAGAGGGTGCCCACAAGGCTCTATATTGGGTCCTTTTACATGGAACATGGTGCTGCAGCAGTGGCTCTCCCGATCTTTCGGTAACGTCAAAATAATAGCGTATGCAGACGATCTCACCATCTTGGTAAATGGTAACTCTAGGGCCGATCTGGAAAATACCGCAAATTTTGTTCTCCGGGATC